>NC_064645.1:145562886-145863854 GCF_023864345.2 Schistocerca serialis cubense
ATTTGAAATAAACAAGATCCTAATCCCACATCTGATGAATCAGTGGCTAAACAGAATCCGACATTCATATCAGGGTGGTATAATAACGGAGCATTTATCAGTTGATCCTTAAATTCACAAAAAGCCTTTTCACAATCAATAGACCATTGCCATGGTACATCTTTCCTCAGGAGCCGGTTTAGTGCTTCAGAGTTCATTGCTTGAGTTTTAATAAATCGACGAAAAAATGAAGCCAAGCCCATAAAGCCTTTCAGTTGTCTTCTGTTTCTTGGAGTTGGAAAATTTTTTATCGCACTAATCTTCGCTTCTGTTGGAAGAATGCCTTTTGCATTAATCATATGTCCTAAGAATTTTATTCTCTGTAGAGAAAATTGGGATTTTTTTAGATTTGCAGTTATACCAGTTTGTTTGAATACAGCAAAAATCCTCCTAATGAGTTGTACATGTTCCTCCCAAGATTTAGAGGCAATTAATAGATCGTCCACAAAAATCGTTATTCGACTACGTAGTTCTGGTCCTAGGGCATAGTCCAACGCAGAAATAAAAACTCCAGAGCTGATATTGAGACCAAACGGAACGACCTTGAACTGATAGCTTCTCCCTCCATATATAAAAGCAGTATATTTTCTTGAGTCCTTGTCTAACTGGACTTGCCAGAACGAACTTCTCAAATCAATACTGGTTAAATAGGATACATCTTGAAATTTCTGTATTAACTCATCGTTGTTCTCCGGATGTGTGCGCACAGGTATTATAATTTTGTTAATATCCCTTGCATCTAATACCAATCGAACTTTTCCTCCTGGCTTTGGTACAACAAGCAACAGAGAACAATATGGGCTGTTCGACGGTTCAATAAGATTCCAGTTTAACATTTTCTGTATCTCTTCCTGAACTGGTTGTTTTAATCGCCAGGGAATGGGATAGTGTGTGCGGCAAAATGTCTTATGGGGCTTAATCTGTAATGTACAAACATATTCTCTAATAATTCCGGGCCTTTCATCGAAAACTGACTCATATTCTGTTGATATATTGAATAATTGTTCCCTCTGACTATCCGTTAGGCAACCTGACTCAGCAATCTTCTGTTCGACTGTTTGTCTGAAATCCTCTTCTTGAATTGACTTGATCGGTAGTCGGCACATATTATTATTTTCAGCACAAATCAACTGCACAGCAGCACCACGGAAATATCGCTCATACACTGCCTCCTTTCTCAGTAAGATCAGTGTAACAAATTGATCTTCGATTTTAAAATGCACCTTTCCTTCTACCAAGTCCAACTTGCAATTGCAGGCTTGCAAAGTTCCAATGCCAAGAATACAATCTACTAACAACTTTTCCACTACAAGGAATGTGCATTGTTTAGCTACATTTCCCAATTTTATCTCTATAAGCGTTTGTATCTTGACGTTCCTGGATTTTGCTCCCACTGCACCTACAACTCGGCAATTTTGTACTGGTAGGACAGGGATTTTCTTAATTTTACTAATTCTGCGAAACAAAGTTCCGGATACTACGTCTGTAGATGAAGCTGTGTCCAATACAACATTGGTTAGAATTCCTCCCACTTCTGTGATAATCTCAGACACGGGAACCCTTTTATCTTCGACTACACAGGCCTCTAAGTCTCTTGTCAATTCATCTGTCATTAATTCGCCTTCATTATATCTCAACATTGCCACGGAATTAATTTCGTTTAAAACAGGTTTGCCCCTTTTGTATTCCCCGGCCGACTTTACGGAGCATAAAGCGGCCCTCTTCAGTTTAAATGTCGATTATTATTTCCTCTTGAATCATCTACTACTTCTGTTATGACTGGTTGTTGTTGATGACTGGTTGTGTTATTTGCTTCAAATCGAGCATCAGAATTACGCATTATTATTATTTGAAAACTGCTGGTTCTGATAATCTCTTGCATTTCCAAACATTGGGTTGTATCTGTGACCTGTTCGATTGTCTCTGAATCTGCCCCTCGCAGCACTGTTATTGAAATTTCCATTTCCGTTGCAATTGTTTCCGTTGAATCTCTGACTATTCCTAGTAAAATAATTATTCAATCCGTTTCCATTCCGGTTTGCATTTGGCGCCTCAATCGCTCTCCTCTGTATAATCGGTTGTCTTGGCCGATGTTCATCTTCCTCGATCGTATCTATAGTGTCAAGCGTAGTCATGAAAGAGTCAAGGTCATGCTCATTAATATACAGCATTCTATTTCTGATGCTGGCCGGAAGTCGAGATTTTAATATGCCAATCACCTCTTGTAGAGGCATAGGCTTATCCCAATACCGCGATTTGTCAAAGTATTTCTTTAAAGACCCACGTGAAAAAGAAAAAGGTTCCGGGTATAATACCTCCTGCCTTAAACGTTCTTGTAATCCTTCGGACCAGTATTTGGATAAAAATGCTCGTTCAAAATCTTCATATGTGTCCCAAGTTGATATCATATCAGATGCCCATATAGCTCCTGACCCCTGAATATAACCGGTCACGAAACTAACCTTTTGCCACTCACTCCAAATTTTTGGCAATACTCCCCTAAAACTTCTTATAAACACTACGGGATGAACATTTTTCTTGTCTGGGTTGTAGATCTGGAATTGACGTTTCAGCATTTTCTCCTCAGTATTGCTTTTACAATTACAGGCACTATGACTACCCTCATAGTGTTGTGATTGATGTTGATTGCAAAAACGAACGTGTGCATTGATGGCCCTGTCTGTACTTGATCGGGTAAATAATGTAGCTTCATTGATAGATCTTGTCATGGGTTCATTTCCTTGCGTGGAACACAAATGTTCTCGAGATAGATTTAAAGATCTCTCAATGTTTTCTTTCCATTGTTTAAGTTCTTCGCCTAGTTGTTCTTTGGCTTCTCGAAAACCTTTATTAAATAAATTTTCTTCAGAACCCTCGGTCATAGATTGTATAGCTGCTCTGACCGTATGTTCAATATTGTCTGAAGAAATGCTTTTCCTTTCTAAACTTAACTGCGAGAATTTTCCCGCGAGAATGTTTACCTTATGATCAACCTCGTCTTGTCTCTCCTTTATGTTATTTATGGATTTATCCAAATTTTGGATGTCCTTCGGGATCTTGTCTTGTGATTGTCTCAAATCCTGCATATCTGCTGACATCTCGTTTACTTGTTGCTTTAACTCATCTTGAACTTCAACTAATACCGGAATTACCGCGATAGAACATTGCATCTGTTCTTGTGCTTGAACTATCTGTGGGATTGACTCGACCTGCTCTTTAATAGTATCAAGCTTAGTAGCAACATACTCAGCGCTAGGCGTAACTTCTTCGCATTTTCATTACTCTGCTGAGTGACTTGCTCAATTTGAGCAGCTAATTTTAATTCTGTCTTTCCATTCTGAATTTTCAACTCTTCCGCAGTTTTATTTAATTTATCATCAAGTTTCTGAAAACTCTCTACTAATTTATTATTTAATTCCGCTTGATTAGCTTCTAATTGCCCTTGGACTTTCACTTGATTGGCTGCTAATTGTTCATTTATTTCCCTTTTAGTCTCTATTTGCGCTTTAGTTAATTCCCTTTTAGTCTCTATTTGCGCTTTAGTTAATTCCCTTTTAGTCTCTATTTGCGCTTTAGTTAAGTCTGTTACATTTTTGGCTAACAGTGTTAACTGCTGCATGATTACAGTCAATGGGTTTATTTCGTCCTGCTCAGATGATATCGAAACACTTAAGCTTTGTTGTGGTGCCTGACTAATGCTGCCGCTAGGCACTACTTCAGTTAAGCTAGCGTCTAATGTTTCACTAACCTCAGAAACAGCTGAGGGCTGTTGTGATTCGCTCTGCTGTTGCATTGCCATTTTATAAGCCGCCCTAGTAAGAACCATTAATACACAGAACAACAAACATATAAAGTCACTCGCATCTGAGTTAATAATGTTACTGACCTAAACTTTGCATAATACTCACTTCTATTAAACACTTCCTATCTAAAGTTCAACCCGATAGACATTTAAATAGTTATTATAAATTTCTATCTACAAAAATTTAATTGTATATTGTCTGGCCAGAACGACATTCTCGTAGGTTGTGGCGAAATTGTGACTTCTGGAACAGGCCTCGTCTTCTTTGCTCTCGTGCACATGCAACATAAAATTCACACAATGTTTAAGTAATGCTCAAAAATGAGTCCTGTCACGGTCGCCAAATTTAATATTTCTTAAATTTAAAGAACCTCTCTCACACCAGCCTGATTTAGCTTCACTGATCAGGATAGTAAAAACATGCGTATATTAAGGGAATTTTCATTGACAAAGCAGGCTTATCACATTCACACAGTTCAATACTGTTCTGTCCTGATTAAATTAAGCTTAACTTAAATTCCATAAGGCAGTGAAGCAATTTCGAAGTCTCGGTGCGACGAAAATTGTCAGTCGATCTCCTGGAAACATTTGTAATAATTATTATTTTTCGGTGATCACATGGGGAAGACCGGAGATCTGCTGGTAAGACCGTGTTAGCCTATTTATTTGAAGTAACTGGATATCTTGAGCATTCAAAACGGCAGGTTCGTCCAGTGTAAATCAGACGTTCCCCACTGATCCCGTGCAACACAACGTAGTAAGCAGACACTGTCAATAATAATAATCCGTTAAATAATACGCGAACACACTTACTTTAGTTTAGTTCATGTATTAAATTCCTTCTCATACAGAATCTCATCAAGATGGCGACTCGCTCAACAATACGTACATCTAGATCCTTCTTTTACGACTAATCGGCAAGAAGTTCCTATTCTTTTCATAAGAGAAAACATAGATAGCAGAGAAGCTATTCCATGGAGTAAATGGACGCCCCAAGGTATAATCGGGCTTGAAACTACTTTGCACTGATAATCGGTAAGATAAGAAGAGATATTTCGAGATATGTACTGAGTTATATAATTTATAAAATTTCTGAAAATATCGCGGAGAGACCGCTGCAAGAGACATCTCGCTTTGTTCGAGATCCAATGACTGTTAGCAGAATATGGAATCGGTGGGTTCAGGAGGGTAATACAGAACGCCGTGCTGGATCCCAATGGTCTCGTGTCACTAGCAGTCGAGATGACAGGCATTTATCCGCGTGGCTGTAATGGATCGTGCAGCCATGTCTCGATTCCTGAGTCAGCAGATGGGGACGTTTGCAAGACAACAACCATCTGCACGAACAGTTCAAAAATGGCTCTGAGAACTATCTGAATTAACTTTTGCGGTCATGTCGCCTAGAACTTAGAACTAATTAAACCTAACTAACGTAAGGACATCACACACATCCATGCCCGAGGCAGGATTTGAACCTGCGACCGTAGCGGTCACTCGGCTCCAGACTGTAGCGCCTAGAATCGCACAGCCCCTCCGGCCGGACGAACAGTTCGACGACGTTTGGAGCTGCATGGACTATCAGCTCCGAGACCATGGCTGCGGTTACCCTTGACGTTGCATCACAGACAGGAGCGCCTGCGATGGTGTACTCAACGACGAACCTTGGTGCACGAATGGCAAAACGTCATTATTTCGGATAAATCCAGGTTCTGTTTACAGCATCATGATGGTCGGATCCGTGTTTGGCGACATCGTGGTGAACGCACATTGGAAGCGTGTATTCGTCATCGCCATACTGGCGTACACCCGGCGTGATGGTATGGGGTGCCATTGGTTACAAATGGTTCAAATGGCTCTGAGCACTATGGGACTTAACAGCTATGGTCATCAGTCCCCTAGAACTTAGAACTACTTAAACCTAACTAACCTAAGGACATCACACAACACCCAGTCATCCAGTCATCACGAGGCAGAGAAAATCGCCATTGGTTACACGTCTCAGTCACCTCTTGTTCGCATTGACGGCACTTTGAATAGTGGACGCTACATTTCAGATGTGTGACGACCCGTGGCTCTACCGTTCATTCGATCCCTGCAAAACCCTACATTTCAGCAGTATAATGCACGACATCGTGTTGCAGGTTCTGTATGGCCTTTCTGGATACAGAAAATGTTCGACTGCTGCCCTGGCCAGCACATTCTCCAGATCCCTCACCAATTGAAATCGTCTGTTCAATGGTGGCCGAGCAGCTGGCTCGTCACAATACGCCAGTCACTACTCTTGATGAACTGTGGTATCGTGTTGAAGCTGCTTGGGCAACTGTACTTGTACACGCCATCCAAGCTCTGTTTGACTCAATGCCCAGGGGTATCATAGCCATTATTACGGCTGGAGGTGGTTGTTCTGGGTACTGATTTTCAGGAACTAATCACCCGAATTGCGTGAAAATGTAATCACATGTCAGTTCTAGTATAATATATTTGTCCAATGAATACCCGTTTATCATTTGCATTTCTTCTTGGTGTAGCAATTTTAATGGCCAGTAGTGTAATTTCTCAAAGACTAAACTGTAAGGAATCGAACAATGTCATCAGATCTAGCAATACAATTCATTTTACCTGGTAAAAATCAGGAAAATCACCTATTTTCTTTGTGAGTAGATAGGGTTGCCCCTTACGTTCCTTTCCTAATCCGTGCTTCCCTCTAACGACCTTGCTGTCGATAGGACGTTATACCCTAACCTTCCGCCCTTCGGCCGTCGTCAGCATGCTGTGAAGTTGAGCTGTGCACCGCACCCGGATCCCAGCCTCTACCGGCGTCGCTCTGTCGCCGCCGCCCCAGCACATCCGTATAAGCAGTGGCGCGGCGGCGCTGATTGCCGCTGGCGCCACAGCAGCGGGGAGGACGGGGAACCCTCCCAGCTTCCCCTCCGCCCTCCTCCGCCCCTCCTTCATAAATCAGGGGTGTGGCGGCGTGACGTCACGGACGTGAATCACGCGGCCGCTGATTTAGGGCGGCCGGGATCAGCCGGCGCCGAACCCGCGCCGCCGCTGAATGGAGCGCCAAACACAAAATTAATGCGCCGCGAAAATTGGGCGCCCGCGATGGTCGCTAATCCAGGGATATTGCGTCGCCGCCAGCAGGGGAATTCCCTCACTCCGGAGCGCGGCGCGGCGCAGCGGTGTATTTCGGGGAAGATCCGGCCTCTTTGCACACACTTCCGGGGACCACACGTGGAGGGACGAATGAGTGAGGTGCCGAGGTGACGCAGCGGACTGTTTCGCAGCCGTCGAGCTGAGTACGTGCCAACAACAGCGAGAGAATATCCTCCCACAGAAAATCGATCAGAAACTCTGAAATTTCTTTCTGATTTAGTACGTGTCGTAACTTGACCAGCCAATTGGTGGAACTACTGTGATTTTTGAACGTTGACAACAACCCATGAGGTGCCACTGATATGACTATGCAAACAGGAGCACTATTCCAAACAAATAGTATCAGGCACGCATATACATCAATATTACATAAATATGAATATATCCAAAACATTGGTTTATTCAGGAATACAAATACTCAACCTTCATGTGATCATTATATACGAGGGCCGTTCAGAAAGTAACCTCCGGTTGATTTACAAAAATACACCAAGTTAAATAAAAATATTTTAATATATACATCTTACAACTACATCTTTGCACTATTTTTCTACATAGTCTGCATAGCGATTGAGGCACTCATCGTATCTCTTCACAAGCTTTGAAATTCCTTCTGCATAAAAATCACCTGCTTGTGCCTGGAGCCAGCCTGTGACCGCATCTTTGAGCTCTTCGTCGTCATCAAACCGCTGTGACCCGAGCCATTTCTTCAAATGCATGAAGAGGTGATAATCACTTGGCGCCAGGTCTGGGCTGTAAGGTGGATGGTTGATTACGTCCCACTTGAAGGACTCAAGAAGGGCCGTTGTTCTGCGAGCAGAGTGAGGACGGGCGTTATCGTGCAAAAAAACGATACCGGAAGTCAGCATACCACGGCGTTTGTTCTGTATAGCCCGTCGTAACTTTTTTATTGTTTCACAGTACACGTCTTGATTAATGGTCGTACCACGTTCCATGAATTCAACCAACAACACCCCTTTGGCATCCCAAAACACCGTTGCCATCAGTTTTCTGGCAGAAAAATCTTGCGAGGCTTTTCTTGGTTTGGTAGGCGAATTTGAATGTGCCCACATCTTTGATTGTTCTTTTGTCTCAGGGTTCACGTACTTAATCCAGGTTTCGTCACCGGTCACGATTCTGTTTAACAATGGTTCTCCTTCGTTCTCATAACGTGACAGAAAGTCTAATGCAGAGGCCATTCTTTGAGTTTTGTGGTGGTCGGTAAGAATTTTGGGCACCCATCGTGCACAGAACTTACGGTAACCCAATCTTGCTGTCACTATCTCGTTCAAGAGAGTCTTAGAAATCTGTGGAAAACCAGTAGACAACTCCGACATTGAGAAACGTCGATTTTCACGAACTTTTGCATCAACTGTCTGAACGAGTTCGTCAGTCACCAATGATGGTCTACCACTCCTCTCTTCATCATGAACGTTTTCTCGTCCACTTTTAAATAAACGTACCAATTCACGGACAACTCCTTCACTCATAACTCTTGGTCCGTACACGGCACAAAGCTCACGATGAATAGCTGCTGCAGAATATCCTTTGGCTGTAAAAAACCTTATGACAGCACGCACTTCACATTTGGCGGGATTTTCTATTGCAGCACACATTTCAAACTGCCACAAAAACTAAACTAGCGCAGGTACGACGTTCACTCGACCACGGCTTGATGCCGACTGACCTGTTGAGTGCGTGAACGCACAGATGGCGTCGCTACTCCCCCCACAACCCGCACTGTGACCAATCGGAGGTTACTTTCTGAACCGCCCTCGTAGAAACAGTACTAGTCTGTGCCAGTGTTCCATTCAGAGACTAAACCCGAAATCAGTGAATACGACTGTCTGCTTCCTGATGTAGACACTGCTCTGTTGCAATGTCTTACGTAGTCTTTGTGCTGATGATTTCATGTCGGACTCGTCTACGGCGAGCATGCGATTCCTTCGGCGAACAGGCCGATGCTCCTCAGCAGGTGAACCCAGTACCGATGGAACTTGATGGAACTGGAGCACCCCGTTAACAAGCAGAACGCGGCTTATATCCTGGATTGCACAGCGAATCAAACTGCATGCTGCTTATTCCAGTGATTGGTGACGTGGAACACGGTTCACGTTATGCTGGCGACCTCTGTTGTAGATCGCTCGAATTGCCAGATGTCACGCTCCGCCAGCGAGTTAGGCTGCCCCGCGCAACCTTTGTGGCGAGAATGGGTGAAGTTGCGACCACGCGACTCACGGTCACAACTTTATGCATAGCACATTTTAAAGACATGTGCTTTGTTCTGTCAGAGAAGGGCCTAAAGTAACTTCTAGGTTCCATAAACTGACATTGAAATACCAATGGATCCAGCTGATTTTGCTAATCGCATGATGAAATTATTCCCAGTATTTCTGCTCAGTCGCATTTTTTTATGATTAGCGATACATATGAAATTATAAGACGGGAGAGGAGCTTTGCAAACACCAATCGAAAACAAAAACTGATCTATTATATTCTTTGGAAGTATGGAAAATTAAAGTACTTCAAATAAAAAGAATAGCATTCAGAAGGTGGCAAAGAGTGTATAAATCACCAGACATGAAGGCTACAAAAGAAGCAGACTATGATAACACGGGATCCAGGGTTCTATTCCCGGCGGGGTCATGGATTTTCACCTGACTCGAGAAGACTGGGTGTTTGTGTTGTCATGATTTCCTCATCATCCTTGAAAGTGGCGAGATTGGACAGTGCAAAGATTGGGAATTTGTACGGGCGCAACTGAGCGCCCCACAAACCAAACATCATCACTATGATAACACAGTTTAATGATAGGAATTCAGTGGTAAGACGGAAGGTTAAATAAGACGAGTGAAAGAGAGACAGTGTCAACCAAAAATCCATTTTTGTGGTTATTTGAGACACATGTTGGTTAATCTCTAGTCCTGGAGGAGATCATCCACGTGTTGTAGCCAGTATTAAAACGTACGAAACAGCAGTTCATTGAATAACTTCCTTTTCCCACTTACCACAGGTTTCAGATGCCCAACCTGTTACTCCACATGGAATGGCTACAGACTACACCAACCGCAGAGGCACGTGTTGTCACTCCAAAGTCCAGGTAAAAGGTCCTGTGAGGGTTGATCCTATTCCTGAGTCCTCTTTATTGACACCTAGAGAAACACAGCCGCACTCCGAAAGTGGGACGACGGGGCAGTATCATTACAGTATTTTCATCTCTCGTTCACCTCTATAATATTCATAAAACTGGTATTCATATGTAAGTTCTTAATAACTATCATTAATTATTAACTTAGTTAACTTCTTCTACTATCTTCTACACAATAATTAAATATAAACTTATATTTTCACTCCTTGGAAGTGTGGGTTGATAAGATGATTGTATTAATGACTATGTACTCGCCACATGGACCAGACAGGCGAAAATTACATACTCGTATAATCAACAACAACCAGACTAGTTACAAAGAAAAAGCTTCTAGAACGGCTAGCACATGTTATCGATATAGTTAGTACAATAACTAACTTAAGCTCAATCCATACCATCGATAATGTGCTTCATCAGGACCACAGAACGGAGAAAATATAGAGAAACAATTTTATATTAAAATAACAAAAAACAGTCAAATATGTAAGGATAACCAAGATTACAGGCTGGGGCACGATCTCTCTCTCTCTCTCTTTTATATATATATTCAGACTCACCATATGTAATTCCAGGCCCAGACTGCTGTTATAAGAATTGAAGGACACGAAAAGGGAGAAGTTGTTGACAAGGGAGGGAGACAGAGTTGTATCCTGCTCCTGACGTCCCTCAATGTGTACAATAAGCAAGCTGTGAAGAAAGCCAAGGAGGAACTTGTAAAGGGATTTAAGTTTCATGGAGAAGAAATAAAAAGTATAGATTTGTCAATAACATTGTAATTCTGTCACATGCAGAGAAAGGCTTAGAAGAACATTTGAAGAGAATGGATACTGTTAGATTGTAAGGTGAACATCAACAAGAACAAAGCAAGGGTACTGGAATGTAGGCCAATGAAATGGTATGATGCTGGGGAATTAGATTACTGAAAGTAAAAGACGAGTTTTGCTATTTGGGGAAAAAATATCTGAAGGTCAAAGCAGAAAGGATATAAAATAGCAGGAAAAGTAATTCTGAAAAAGATTTCTTTATTAACATCTAATATAAATTTAAGTCTTACAAAGTCTTTTCTGAAGGTATTTGCCTCGAATGGAGCCTTGTATGGAAGTGAAACGTGGACCACAGACAGTTCAAACAAGAAGGAAACGCAAGCTTTTGTATACGGCGCTGCAGAAAGATTAGATGGTAAATGGAATAACTAATAAGCAGTTACTGAACTGATTGGGAGTAGGAGATGTGTGTGGCACAATCTAGGTATAAGAGGGGATCGGCTGATAGGAAACAAACGGTGTCAGTGAATCATCGATTTTGTAATGGAAGGAAGTGTTGGTGGTAAAAATTTGAGAGGCAGACCGAAGCGCGAATACAGCAACCAGTTTCAAATGGATGGAAGTTGCAGCACTCATGCACAGGTGAAGGGAATCCACGGGATAGACTAATGTGGAGAGAGGCATAAGCCAGTCTCTGGACTGAACACTACAAAAACAACTACACCACAAACGAATGCTTATCATGTACTACACCGCGCAAGGAAATTAAAGGATCACTTTTTCAAAACCCCGCAATTATTTCCCATTGCGTTTGACGTATATTCATTTCAGCATACCTACTGGCAGGCGATCAAAAATTCTCTCACTGGTTTTCTCCATACATGTACATTTTTAAAATGCTCAACAATCTTGGGCGGGTGGCACTGACAGACTTGGGCAACAGGAGGGATGGGGGAGGGGGTCTAGTGGGCCATCTTAGACGGACCCTTTGCCCTTTTATTCATTAGTTATTATGAAATAACGACGCAGCCCTCCGTGATCATGTCACAGGAGAGCGCAGCCGCGCGGGCTAGCCGTACGGTCTTGGGCGCCTTGCCATGGTTCGCAAAGCTTCCCCCGTCGGAGGTTCGAGTCCTCCCTCGGTCATGGGTGTGTGTGTTGTCCTTAGCGTAAGTTACTTTAAGTTAAGTAGTATGTAAGCCTAGGGACCGATGACCTCAGCAGCTTGGTCCTATAGGAACTTATCACCAATTTCCAATTTACAGGAGGGCGCAAAACATTGGGGCTAAAGAAGCATAAGCACCCTTTGCGCTTCGAACCCCGTTCAAACTTCGTCGAATCGTTTTAAACGGCCCTTGTGATTCCACACTGTACACCACAGCAAACATTGTGGTCGCATTAGGTTCCAAAGGAATGCAATCAAGTTTAATAGGGTTGCTGGCCAACGCTGTCCTTAGAGAAGGATTGAAGCGTCCTTTGGGTGTCATCAATGTCAAAGATTGTCAAGATCGTCGTCGTGATGCCCATCGCTCTGCGCACTGTCGTTTCCGACCGTAAAATGTGTGGGAATCAAGGAGTTGAGGGAAGGGTGATTTCATTGACTACCTTCATGCCACCCCCGGAGGCCTTTTCGTGTCGATTCTGACCGGTACGTGCCTGAAACGTTTTCCCGGCCACACGTAAGAAAACAGCGTGATTTCAATGTGGGACGTCGCGCCTGTAACCTCCATCGTGGAAGCGTCAGAAGAAGATGTAAAATGTGTGTAAGGGGGGGGGGGGGGGGGAGTGACAACCGTCCTATCGTGTGGCACGTCCACTGTGGCGTTAGGCTGAATTGTGGTGAAATCTGGTGCCAATGAGACATCATTAACCCACCTTACACATCACATGATCTTCTCAGTCGTGGCATTTTCTTTGCCTGTGTCGACACCTTGCGATCTAAAGTAATTGTAATCTCTAATTATTTAGTTGAGTTTACATCTTTAGATTTGTGTTATTTATGGTGCAACCGAAATTTAGGGATTCCTTTTAGTACTCATGTGGATGATATCTCACTTTTCATTGTTCAGAGTCAATTGCCACTTATCGCATCACGCAGATATCCTGTCCAAATCATTCTGCAGTTGGCTTCGAGCATCTGATGACTCTACAAGAGGGTAAATGACAGCATCATCTGCAAAAAAATCTAAGGGAACTGCTGAGATTCTCTCTTAACTCGTTTATGCAGATGAACAACAACAGAGCGCCTATAACACTTCCTTCGGGATGTTTTATGTGATGACTTTCCGTCAGTTATTACGAACTGTGACCTTTCTGACAGGAAATCATGAATCTAGTCACACAACTGAGACGATACTCTGTAAGTAGACAGTTTATGTTTTTATGTTGGTAACGCCACGTAGCGCTCTGTATGAAAATGGCTGACTGCGCTCTGTTCAGTCTGTGGCTGGGTGGAATCATTGTTGGAATATTCGCTTGTGTAGTGTTGGGCAGCTGGATGTGAACAGTGCATAGCGTTGGGCAGTTGGAGGTGAGCCGCCAGCAGTGGTGGATGTGGAGAGAGAGATGCCAGAGTTTTGAGAGGTTACTATAAGCGGACGATCTGGATGTGTGTCCGCCAGAAAAAGGATATTTGTAAAGATGGATGTCATGAATTGATATATATATATGAGATGACTTTTCAACATTCATGAAAGGTATAGGTTATTGTTAGTCAGGGCCATTTTTTGAAGTGATTATTGAGAGTTAGATTGCGTTGCGCTAAACTTATTGTGTGTAAGTTTAGTGATGATCAGAATAAGTAAAGAGAGAAATGTCTGAGTACGTTCAGTTTTGCTCAGCTGCTTGAAAATCAATTAACGTAAGAGGTTTTCCAGCACTGTCATTCATAATTCTTCTAAGGGGACGTTTCAACTCCACATGTACGCAATTTAATTAGAAATCCCAGTCCGCAGCTCGTGGTCGTGCGGTAGCGTTCTCGCTTCCCACGCCCGGGTTCCCGGGTTCGATTCCCGGCGGGGTCAGGGATTTTCTCTGCCTCGTGATGACTGGGTGTTGTGTGCTGTCCTTAGGATAGTTAGGTTTAAGTAGTTCTAAGTTCTAGGGGACTGATGACCACAGATGTTAAGTCCCATAGTGCTCAGAGCTATTTGAACCATTTTTTAGAAGTCCCATGTGAGGAATGGCGTGAAAAGCCTTCTGAAAATCTAAAAACATGGAATCAATTTGACGACCCCTGTCGATAGCACATAAAGGGAGACGCCACAGGGCTTCACGCTTTTGCACTGTTACGGGGGAAGTTGTATCACCTATGAAGCAAATTTCAGACTTATACGTTTCAATAATAATTACGGGTTTCGAAAAAATGAGCCTTTCATTGTGTCCCGCACTGTAGAAAAACTCTACTGAACCTTGTTTTTCTTGTGGCTTTTTCCCGCATCGCACAGGGTCGGCATGGTTATGAGCGGATTTGGCATGGGTGACGGTGTCGTGTGGAAGGCGCTGAGTGGTTTTTTAGGTTGGAAGGTCTCAGGAAAGTGCATAAAGAGCTTCACTTTCAATGGGTGTAGCACGAAAGCAGGAGGAGGGTAGATATAGGAACAAAAAATATCCTAATTGTAAACTGTCGTAGCTGTGTTGAAAAAGAACCAGAGGTCCAACCCCTACTGAATCTCAAATCATTATAGGTACGGAAAGCTAGCTGAAGCCGGAACTAAGTTCAGCCGAAATTTTCACAAAGGAGCTAACCATGTTGAAAAAGGATGGATGAAGCACAGTTGTGGTGGAGTCTTTATTTTTGTTATAAGTAGTTTACCTTATAGTGAAATTGAAGTAGATTCTTTCTGTGAGTTACACTGAAGTGCCAAAGATACTGGTCTAGGCATGCGCATTCAAACACAGAGATATGTAAACAAGCAGAACACGGCGCTGCGGTCGGCAACGCGTCTATAAGACAAGAGTCTGTCGCAGTTGTTAGATCGATTACTGCTGCTACAATGGGATGTTGTCAAGATTTAAGTGAGTTTGAACGTGATGTTATAGTCGGAACACGAGCGATGGGAGACAGCATCTCCGATGTAGCGATGAAATAGGGATTTTCCCGTACGACTATTTCACGAGTGTACCGTGAATATCAGGAGTCCGCCGGCCGTGGTGGCCGTGCGGTTCTAGGCGATGCAGTCCGGAACCGCGGGACTGCTGCGGTCGCAGGTTCGAATCCTGCCTCGGGCATGGATGTGTGTGATGTCCTTAGGTTAGGTAGGTTTAAGTAGTTCTAAGTTCTAGGGGACTGATGACCTAAAATGTTGAGTCCCATAGCGCTCAGAGCCATATGAACCATTTTTGAATCAGGAGTCCGATAAAACATCAGATCTCCGACATCGCTGGGCCCGAAAAAAGATCCTGCAAGAATGGGACCAAAGACGACTGAGGAGAATTTTTTACGTGACAGAAGTGCAATCCTTCCGCATATTGCTGCAGATTTCAGTGCTGAGCCATCAACAAGTGTCAGCCTATGAATCATTCAACGAAACATCGTCCATACGGGCTTTCGAAGGCGAAGGCCCACTCGTGTACCTTTGATGATTGTGCGACACAAAGCTTTACGCCTCTCCTGGAACCGTCAATACTGACATTGGAGCGTTGATGACTGGAAACACGCTGCCTGGTCGGCGGAGTCTATAAAGGCACATTTGCATGCCGTGCGTGAGTTTCCTCGGAAACGCGAAATCTTAATTAAATAATTAATCTGTGAGAAATAAATAAAGCCTATGGCACAGAACTGCAGCGCTGTGTCGCTGATAAAACAAAAACACAGTTACGATACTCTTATGTTTGATTAAGGAGAGAGAGAACTTGGATAAGTGGTGCGGGAAGCACGTATATTTTATTGACTGGCACACCGCCATATTTAATGTTATATAAGATCACTGCGAGTTGCAATCTTACTAGGCACTCGAATCTGTAAAGAATTTATATTTATGAAAGTAAGTAGAATTCTTTAACTGTAGGCTTATTCGTTGAATGTATCTGATTTAACTAACTGTGTAAACTTTTTATGTTTAGTAGACAGTCACCTCTGTACGACGTATTGACATGGCTGGCAAATTATTCTAATATTGAGATTTAGATTTGAGTCCGCACCTACCGCAGCAGTCTTTGGAAACGATTTAAATACGAAGTCCGATTATTTGAGTCTTATTTCACGGTCAACTACGAATAACATTACATTTACGAAAAAGCCATTGTCAAGCGTCTGACACCGAATAATTAAACGTCACGTAAATATTAATTACAACCAATCACTATCATACAATAATACATAATTAATATTTTATTTTATTTTATTTTATTAATTTTATAAGTCTCATTTCAGGTTGTACTGAGCGGATGGACGTGTACGGGTATAGAGACAACGTCATGAATCCATGGACCCTGCGTGTCAGTAGGGGACTGTTCAAGCTGGTGGAGGCTCTGTAATGGTGTGGGGTTTGTCAAGTGAGAGTGATATGGGACCCCTGACGCGTCTAGATATGACTCTGACAGGTGACACGTGCGTAAGCGTCTTGTCTGACCACCTGCTTCTATTTATGTTGTGCATTCCGACGGACTTGGGCAATTCCAGCAGGACAATGCGACACCCCACACATAAAAAATTGCTAGAAAGTGGCTCCAGGAGCAATCTTCAAAGTGTTAACAGTTCCGCTGGCCACCAAACTCCAGAGACATGAATATTATTGAGCATATCTGTGATTCCTTGCAACGTGCTGTTCAGAAGAGGTCTCCACCCCTCGAACTCTTACGGATTTATGGACAGCCCTGCAAGACTCATGGTGTTAGTACCCTCCAGCACTCCTTCAGACATTAGTCTAGTCCATGCCACGTCGTGTTGCGGCACTTCTGCTTGCTCGCGGGGGCCCTACATGATATTAGGCACATGTACCAGTTTCTTTGGTTCTTCAGTGTAGTATCGGTAGAGGTTACAGTTGACAATGGGAATAAATTAATAATTGGCTCCTTTTAACGATCCCTGACACAGATGATTCAGTTTTTGATCAGTTCAAAGAAAACTTGAAACCGGAAAACCATTCTTCAAAAAGTGTTTAGAATCAAAATATGATACAGTTGTAATTGTAAAACAGAAATTTCTAGAGGAAGAGACTGGCGCTCAAAATAAAATGAACATCAAGATGGGAGCAAAAATGACAACCTACCGCCCAGAGCGTCGACATAGGGGATGACATAGACAATGAAACGGTAATTGGTACATAAGATTTTAAAACTGATACTGTTAATGTTGATCACACTGCTTCTCCGTCTAAGCTATTACAATGTAGATAGTTTTATGATATGTAGCGACTGATACTGATCTCTTTCAGAAAGTGGGGAGCACATGTACTTGCCGATGTGTCAGTCCACGAGATAATTATATAAATTGGCACGAAGGCAGATCCCTCCCCCCGCCCCCTTCCCCCTCGGACTCTGCTTCATTTGGGAAGAGGAATCGCATCCAGTTTCAGCTACACTCACGTGATAGCTATCCACCCATGCACCTGCTGGGTCGATGACAAAGAAAGCCCTACGCAAATTTTGTAGTGAGCAGTGAACCTTAGCAAACCAACTACATGCGGTGGCTCCTTTAATTGTTTTGCTGACGAGAGGCGTCAGAAACCACAGTTTATATTTTGTGAAGAATACGTCGTTTTAATGTGACAGCTAAATTTAAAAACATTTGGGCCGATATACACACATGAAAAAAGTTTTGCATCACCTCGGTTCCGAGAGTTCCGGAACCTGTACAGAAAATTGGTATAGCGGTCAAAATAAACATCATTACCGCCCTTTTTATGGCTCATGAAAACTACAAATTGCAGGTTGTACCCCCTTGCAGCGAGACCTTCAGAGGTGGTGGGCCGCTGTAGACACTGGTACCTCTAATACCCGATATCTTGTCCACTTGCATTGATACATGCCTGTATTCGTCGTGGCCTACTACCCACAAGTTCATCAAGGCACTGTTGGTCCAAATTGTCCCGCTCCTCAATGGCGATTCGGCGTAGATCGCTCAGAGTGTTTGGTGGGTCACGTCGTCCATAAACAGCCCTTTTCAATCTATCCCGGGCGTGTTCGATAGCGTTTATGTGTGGAGAAAATGCTGGCCACTCTAGACGAGCGATGTCCTTATCCTGAAGGAATTCATTCACCATATGTGCACAATGGGGGTGCAAATTGCCGTCCATTGCCGTCCATGAAGACGAATGCCTCACCAATATGTTGCCGACATGGTTGCACTATCGGTTGAAGGACGGCATTCACGTATCGTACAGACGTTACGGCGCCCTCCATGACCACCAGCGGCGTACGTCGGCCCCACATAATGCCACCCCAAAACAGCAGGGCACAGCCAGCTTGCTGCACTCGCTTGGCAGTGTATCTAAGGCATTCAGCCCGACCGGGTTGCCTTCAAACATGTCTCTGACGATTGCCTGGTTGAAGGCATATGCGACACTCATCGTTGAAGCGAATGTAATGTCAATCCTGAGCGGTCGATTCGGCATGTTGTTGGGCCCATCTGTACTGCGCTGCATGGTGTTGTGGTTGCAAAGATGGACCTCGCCATGTGCGTCGGAAGTGTAGTTGCGCATCATGCAGCCTATTGCGCACAGTTTGAGTCATAACACTACGTCCTGTGACTGCACGAAAAGCATTCTTCAACACGGTGGCGTTGCTGTCAGGCTTCCTCCAACCCATAATCCGTAGGTAGCAGTCATCCACTGCAGTAGTAGCCCTTGTATGGCCTGAGCGAGGCATGTCATCGACAGTTCCTGTCTCTCTGTATCTCCTCCAAGTCCGAACAACATCGCTTTGGTTCACTCCGATACGCCTGGACACTTCCCTTGTTGAGGGCTCTTCCTGGCACAAAGTGTCAATGCGGACGCGATCAAACCGCGGTATTGACCGTCTAGGCATGGTTGAACTACAGCCAACACGAGCCGTGTACCTCCTTCCTGGTGGAATGACTGGAACTGATCGGCTGCCGGACTCCCTCCACCTAATAGGTGCTACTCATGCATGGTTGTTTACATCTTTAGGCGGGTTTAGTGACATCTCTGAACAAAGGGACAGTGTGTGAGACACAGTATCCACAATCAAAGTCTATCGTCAGGAGTTTTGAGAACCGGGGTGATACAAAACTTTTTTTGATGTGTGTACATTGTCAGCAACCCACCTCTTCTAACAGGTCAGACGTGGCTGCAAGCCGACTGGACTGAAATTACATACAAGTATACAAGTACAACACAAGTAGCTGTTTCAAACAGGTGCCTTCCGCTGAGTGCACCTTGGCCATTCTCAAATGGTAACTGTGGTGTGGCTACTGTTGCCGTCGTTATATATCTACACTACTGCATGTGACGTCACTGGTGCCCAGTCAGGCTCCATGTAAAGTTACGTTTTAGTTGCAAGACCGCCGCATCCGCTTCATCTTTCCGATGGCCGGAACACGAACTGTCCTTAGCTGCCGACCGCCGTTTTTATTAAGGGACGTGGCTGAAATTTTTATCTCCATTGCTTCCTTTATAACACTATCGCAAAAAAAATGTCGATGTATATATTACGCAATATGTTCCGCTATCGCTGGTTTTTCAGGATACTGTAGGCCGAAACACCTCTCATATTTTATACCGCGCTCTTCAGAAGTGTGCACGGTGTGTCCGTTTTGTGTATTCCTACCGTTCTGAGGCCTATGTCACCTGTCACAGGTCTCATTAACTGTCGAATTCTTACTGGAGGCCTTAAGACTGATATGATTTTACGCCTCTTTAACAGCCGGCTAATCTTTACCGTTACTGAGCCACGAAACGCCAAAACGCAATCTTTTCGTCTCCTCCTGGGGGCCTTACGAGTCAACGCTGAAATTGTACGTGAAATTAATTGGTTATTATCGTCGTTTTCCTAGAACACTTTCTGCAAGTGGCTTCGTTCGTCGGCAGGTTTTAAGAGTCTGAAATGGCTTCCGCTCAATGCACCAAGACCCTCAGAAAGAACGTTTCTGTGCTGCGTGGTGGTGGCTGGTAGCGTGCAGATACTGGTCCGTGTGGGGTGGGTTTCCAGTACAGACTGTGGCCGAGACAAACACTTGCTTTTCGGTGGATGAGGACGTCAAGAAACGGCAAGGCACCACTCGTCTCTACCTCCATCGATAAGTTGATGTTGTCGCGGATGTCGTTGATGTGTTCAGGCATTATCCCAGCTTTCCGCGACCATGAGGCCGGACAACGATTTTGTTGTCGACATAACTATAAAAACAACTAGGCTTTGCAGGGGCTGTGTCCAGAGCGATGTTCTCAAAGTAGCCATATACAGGTACGGTATAAATGGAGCTCATTGGCTTCCCGTCGCTACCCCGTCACTGTGGGTAAAAAATTCCCACCATACCAAAAATATGATGATGGGGGAAGGTAAATCAATCAATTTGAGGTAAGAGTCCCTGGCCCGGAAACGACGGAGACGAAAGGTACAAGTGAAAATCGTTCTGATACCTCTGACTGTGTAACGCATGTGCAGGTACTGTTGTTGCTAAGATTTCTGGAACGTATCCCAGTTGTTATTCGTCAACGGGTGTGTTTCCAACACGATGGATCCCCATCTCATTTTGTACCGAGGGTTAGTGAACACGTGGAAACTGGTGGTACTGTTTCCTGGCCAGCAAATTCACCTTATCTCAACTCATTTGATTTCTTCATTTGGAGCCATGTGAAAAGTCTTATGCACAAGACGCCAGTCGAGATTGAAAAGCATCTTCCTACAATAATTCTCGCTGGCTACGACACTGTTCAGACACCGGGGTGGAATGACAGAACTTTTTACGACAATTCCATGCCCGCACTGACGCTGGGGTACACAATTTTCCACAGCTAGTGTAAATGGAGCGGCCTGTGAAATTTGTGGAAATGAATGGAACTCATTAGTATTCTAGTGCAGACTTGGGATTTTCGGTCTCTCTGACATCAAGTTACATGCGCCGTTACTAGTCCAGTAAAGAGGCTTGCCAAACATTCTGAGAGTCTAAAGTCGGCGATCCAATGGTGTTAATGATGGGCTCTAGAAGTGTGTCCCACATATCAACTTTTGCAGGTCATAAAATTCCTGGCCAAGAGAAGTTGACTAGCATCAAACATAGGCCTTAATTTGAGGAAAAAAATTCTAAGAATGTACGTTTGGAGCATAGCATCGTATGCTAGTGAAACATGAACTGTGTGAAAACAGGGACAGAAGAGGATGGAAGCATTTGACAGGCGTTGATACAGACGAATGTTGAAAATTAGGGGGACTGGTTCAAATGGCTCTGAGCACTATGGGACTTAACATCTATGGTCATCAGTCCCCTAGAACTTAGAACTACTTAAACCTAACTAACCTAAGGACAGCACACAACACCCAGCCATCACGAGGCAGAGAAAATCCCTGACACCGCCGGGAATCGAACCCGGGAACCCGGGCGTGGGAAGCGAGAACGCTACCGCACGACCACGAGATGCGGGCCTAGGGGGACTGATAAGGTAAAGGAATGAGCAGGTTCTCCACAAAATTGGCGCGGAAAGAAATATATGGAAAAAACTGTCAAGAAGAAGGGACAGAATGGTAGGACATCTATTGAGACATCACAGAATAACCCGCATCAAACCACTCAAGGCTCAAAAATAAATATATAAATAATAAAAAAATAAAGGGTAGGTGATCAGGGTGCCTGATACCTTGAGAAGCTCCGACCTCTTCCTCGCTGTTTGCGAAGTTACGCCTACTCCCCAAACATCAATGGGATCTTCCGTCATAGTCAGCTTGTTCCATTATGACGACTGCATTGCTCTCTTCAGCTGCAGGATTACGATGAGAAGATCGTTGCAGAGCTCACGAAGGACATTGTGCTTAGTTCTTGTTCGGCGCTGGCGGCCTGGAGTTTTAAACGACGCACCTCATTTCTCCAAAAATTTCTTCTGAAGTGGCAATGGGGATCTTGGGAACTGATTTTTCCGTACCACCAGTTATATCGGTGAAATGGATACTCTGTGGTGATAGTGCGAGTCACCCTCGGCAATTTTTTTTCGCCATGACGTTGATAACGGTGTTGTCTCGTTCTACACTACTGGCCATTAAAATTGCTACACCACGAAGATAACGTGCTACAGAAATGAAATTTAACCGACAGGAAGAAGATGCTGTGATATGCAAATGATTAGCTTTTCAGAGCATTCACACAAGGTTTGCGCCGGTGGCAACACCTACAACGTGCTGACATGAGTAAAGTTTCCAACTGATTTCTCATACACAAACAGCAGTTGACTGGCGTTGCCTGGTGAATTGTTGTTGTGATGCCTCGTATCAGGAGGAGAAATGCGTACCATCACGTATCCGACTTTGATAAAGGTCGGATTGTAGCCTGTCGCGATTGCGGTTTATCGTATCGCGACATTGCTATCGCGCAGGTATAGACTCGCTGTCTCGTCGAGACTTCGATGGCAGTCTTCCGATGTTCTCTTTGCCTTTACCCAGGTCATTCGCGTGCACTGACTGTTAAGCAGACGTGGAAGAATGTTGTGAGCTATGTTTAAGACGTTGCCCTTGAAGGCGACATATATTTGCGTATACAGTGCCGCTGTAGGGCTAGCGGCAAGTGCTGAAGATTACGGAGCGAGCTAAGCGTTCCCTGGCGGCCATCCTGGAATTACTGTACTCGGCTGACTACGGATCGGCGCGGTGGCAGCGCCGTATAGTGCCCTCGTTCACTGTTTTCCTAAGCACAGTACAAGATGATTTAATGACTCTGTCGTGACAACCGAAAATTTGTACCGGAATGGGACGTGAATGCTGATTTCCTGCTTTTTCGCGAGCAGTCACCTTTCTATTACATTATCTTAGCATGCCTCCAGATCTGGCCTAGATTTTCATTCTCACTGACATTTCCGCTTATGATTTCCGAATACTGTTCACCGCTATAACTTACTGCTTGGAAAACTGGAAAGGAAGAGAACTGAAGCATTTTAAATACCGAAAATTGAGTGAAGTGATGAGATGAAAAATGAGGTTCTCTGCAGAGTCGGCGAGAAAAGGAATGTATGAAAAACAATGACTAGAACAAGGGACAAGATGATAGGACGTGATTATGTTAAACCATGGGAACAGCTTCGGGTCTAAAGAGCAAAAACTGTTACGCAACTACTGTGATATAAAGAGATTGCCACAGTAGAGAGGGTCGTGACAAGTCACGGACAAATGATGCAAATAAAAGAAAAAAACTCAGGAAGTTCTCTCATTAAGTGTCTTGGAATAAACTATCTTCCCTGACAGACAACACTAAATTCAAGTGGTCGTACAATCCCGCATAACTCGCCGGCCGCGGTGGTCTAGCGGTTCTAGGCGCGCAGTCCGGAACCGCGCGACTGCTACGGTCGCAGGTTCGAATCCTGCCTCGGGCATGGATGTGTGTGATGTCCTTAGGTTAGTTAGGTTTAAGTAGTTCTAAGTTCTAGGGGACTGATGACCACAGATGTTAAGTCCCATAGTGCTCAGAACCATTTGAACCCGCATAACTTGCAACAAATTTTGTTTAGTTCCTTTTTCGTCTAGAGCTTTGCAGGCGACTGCATCCTCTGCTAAAGAAAATATGGGGTACGCTGTGTTTTATAATTTTTGAGCCTTCCATATTTCTGTACAGTTTGATGAATTAGTCGTCCATTTCACCAAAGGCTTCAGCCATACCAGTTCACGCATAACAGACGGAGAGAAATCCATCTAATCTACTGTCTCGTCCATATGCGTATATTCCCATACACTGAAGAACCAGAGAAACTGGTACACCTGCCTAATATCGTGTAGGACGCCCGCGAGCACGCAGGAGTGCCGCAACACGACGTGGCATAGACTTGACTAAGGTCTGAAGTAGTGCTGGAGGGAACTGATACCATGAATCCTGCAATGCTGTCCATAAATCCGTAAGAGTAAGAGGGGGTGGAAACTTCTGAACAGCACGTTGCAAGGAA
Organism: Schistocerca serialis cubense; assembly: GCF_023864345.2. Taxonomy (NCBI): domain Eukaryota; kingdom Metazoa; phylum Arthropoda; class Insecta; order Orthoptera; family Acrididae; genus Schistocerca; species Schistocerca serialis. The sequence goes on from NC_064645.1 coordinate 145,586,833, forward strand.
TCTCAGATATGATCAACAATGTTCATGTCTGGGGAGTTTGGTGGCCAGCAAAAGTGTTTAAACTCAGAATAGTGTTCCTGGAGCCACTCTGTAGCAATTCTGGACGTGTCACATTGTCCTGCTGTAATTGCCCAAGTCCATTGGCAAGCACAGTGGACATGAATGGATGCAGGTGATCAGACAGGATGTATACGTACGTGTCACTATCAGAGTCGTATCTAGACGTATCACGGGTCCCATATCACTCCAACTGCACACGCCCCACGCCACCAGCTTAAATAGTCCCCTGCTGGCATGCAGGGTCCATGGACTCATGAGGTTGTCTTCATATCCGTACACGTCCATCTGCTCTATTCAATTTGAAACGCGACTCGTCCGACCAGGCAACATGTTTCCAGTCATTAACAGTCCAATGTCGGTGTTGACGGGCCCAGGCGAGGCGTAAAGCTTTGTGTCGTGCAGTGATCAAGGGCACACGAATCCGAAAGCCCATATAGATGGTGTTTCGTTGAATTGTTCGCACGCTGACGCTTGTTGATGACCCAGCATTGATATCTGCCGCCGTTGGATAAGCAGCTGAGCAGCAAGTCGTATACTCCTAGCTCACTCATTTGTTACATAGTTTAATTCTTAATTTCTTTGCGTGTTTTTGGTTCTTGCATTGTTTAATTCATAAATTTCGGGCGTATTATAGTATTTGAGAGTGTAGCATCGTGTTTTAGTACCTGAATAGTGTAATTTCGCTTAGTCTCCTTCCGCCGCCGAGCAGTGTCAGCAGTGCGCAAGTAGCAGCATTACTGCATTTACTAGGCAATCTTGTATTTTAATAACCGTTTAAATTTTGTCGATTTGTTTGCGCTCTCTGTAGATTAGTTCAGACGTTCTTAGCAAAACAGTTTTTAGCATGGATAGGGACTGCAACTGCTGTGTTCGGATGCAGGCTGAGTTGGCATCCCTTCACTCCCAGCTTCAGGCAGTGTTGGCTTCGGTCACACAGCTTGAGGCTGTTGCCAATGGGCATCACTGTGGGGGTCGGGATGGGGGTTTGTCGGGGACGGCCAGCTCGTCCCACGCATCCCCTGATCGGACTACGACTGTGGTTGCCCGGGATACTGCCCGCATTGAGGCTGATCCCTCACCTGTGGTAGAGTGGGAGGTCGTTTCAAGGTGTGGCAGGGGGCGAAAGACATTCCGGAGGGCTGAACGGAAAGCCTCTCCAGTTTGTCTGACGAACCGGTTTCAGGCTCTGTCTCAGGCTGATACTGATCTTCGGCCTGACATGGCTGCTTGTCCTGTTCCAGAGGTTGCCCCTCAGTCTGCAAGATCCGGGCAGTCGCAGAGGGTGGGCTTACTGGTAGTTGGGAGCTCCAACGTCAGGCGCATAATGGGGCCCCTTAGGGAAATGGCAGCAAGAGAGGGGAAGAAAACCAATGTGCACTCCGTGTGCATACCGGGGGGAGTCATTCCAGATGTGGGAAGGGTTCTTCCGGATGCCATGAAGGGTACAGGGTGCACCCATCTGCAGGTGGTCGCTCATGTCGGCACCAATGATGTGTGTCGCTATGGATCGGAGGAAATCCTCTCTGGCTTCCGGCGGCTATCTGATTTGGTGAAGACTGCCAGTCTCGCTAGCGGGATGAAAGCAGAGCTCACCATCTGCAGCATCGTCGACAGGACTGACTGCGGACCTTTGGTACAGAGCCGAGTGGAGGGTCTGAATCAGAGGCTGAGACGGTTCTGCGACCGTGTGGGCTGCAGATTCCTCGACTTGCGCCATAGGGTGGTGGGGTTTCGGGTTCCGCTGGATAGGTCAGGAGTCCACTACACGCAACAAGCGGCTACACGGGTAGCAGGGGTTGTGTGGCGTGGGCTGGACGGTTTTTTAGGTTAGATGGCCTTGGGCAAGTACAGAAAGGGCAACAGCCTCAATGGGTGTGGGGCAAAGTCAGGACATGCGGGGACCAAGCAGCAATCGGTATTGTAATTGTCAACTGTCGAAGCTGCGTTGGTAAAGTACCGGAACTTCAAGCGCTGATAGAAAGCACCGAAGCTGAAATCGTTATAGGTACAGAAAGCTGGCTTAAGCCAGAGATTAATTCTGCCGAAATTTTTACAAAGGTACAGACGGTGTTTAGAAAGGATAGATTGCATGCAACCGGTGGTGGAGTGTTCATCGCTGTTAGTAGTAGTTTATCCTGTAGTGAAGTAGAAGTGGATAGTTCCTGTGAATTATTATGGGTGGAGGTTACACTCAACAACCGAACTAGGTTAATAATTGGCTCCTTTTACCGACCTCCCGACTCAGCAGCATCAGTGGCAGAACAACTGAGAGAAAATTTGGAATACATTTCACATAAATTTTCTCAGCATGTTATAGTCTTAGGTGGAGATTTCAATTTACCAGATATAGACTGGGACACTCAGATGTTTAGGACGGGTGGTAGGGACAGAGCATCGAGTGACATTATACTGAGTGCACTATCCGAAAATTACCTCGAGCAATTAAACAGAGAACCGACTCGTGGAGATAACATATTGGACCTACTGATAACAAACAGACCCGAACTTTTCGAATCTGTATGTACAGAACAGGGAATCAGTGATCATAAGGCCGTTGCAGCATCCCTGAATATGGAAGTTAATAGGAATATAAAAAAAGGGAGGAAGGTTTATCTGTTTAGCAAGAGTAATAGAAGGCAGATTTCAGACTACCTAACAGATCAAAACGAAAATTTCTGTTCCGACACTGACAATGTTGAGTGTTTATGGAAAAAGTTCAAGGCAATCGTAAAATGCGTTTTAGACAGGTACGTGCCGAGTAAAACTGTGAGGGACGGGAAAAACCCACCGTGGTACAACAACAAAGTTAGGAAACTACTGCGAAAGCAAAGAGAGCTCCACTCCAAGTTTAAACGCAGCCAAAACCTCTCAGACAAACAGAAGCTAAACGATGTCAAAGTTAGCGTAAGGAGGGCTATGCGTGAAGCGTTCATTGAATTCGAAAGTAAAATTCTATGTACCGACTTGACAGAAAATCCTAGGAAGTTCTGGTCTTACGTTAAATCAGTAAGTGGCTCGAAACAGCATATCCAGACACTACGGGATGATGATGGCATTGAAACAGAGGATGACACGCGTAAAGCTGAAATACTAAACACCTTTTTCCAAAGCTGTTTCACAGAGGAAGACCGCACTGCAGTTCCTTCTCTAAATCCTCGCACAAACGAAAAAATGGCTGACATCGAAATAAGTGTCCAAGGAATAGAAAATCAACTGGAATCACTCAATAGAGGAAAGTCCACTGGACCTGACGGGATACCAATTCGATTCTACACAGAGTACGCGAAAGAACTTGCCCCCCTTCTAACAGCCATGTACCGCAAGTCTCTAGAGGAACGGAGGGTTCCAAATGATTGGAAAAGAGCACAGATAGTCCCAGTCTTCAAGAAGGGTCGTCGAGCAGATGCGCAAAACTATAGACCTATATCTCTTACGTCGATCTCTTGTAGAATTTTAGAACATGTTTTTTGCTCGCGTATCATGTCATTTCTGGAAACCCAGAATCTACTATGTAGGAATCAACATGGATTCCGGAAACAGCGATCGTGTGAGACCCAACTCGCTTTATTTGTTCATGAGACCCAGAAAATATTAGATACAGGCTCCCAGGTAGATGCTATTTTTCTTGACTTCCGGAAGGCGTTCGATACAGTTCCGCACTGTCGCCTGATAAGCAAAGTAAGAGCCTACGGAATATCAGACCAGCTGTGTGGCTGGATTGAGGAGTTTTTGGCAAACAGAACACAGCATGTTGTTATCAATGGAGAGACGTCTACAGACGTTAAAGTAACCTCTGGCGTGCCACAGGGGAGTGTTATGGGACCATTGCTTTTCACAATATATATAAATGACTTAGTAGATAGTGTCGGAAGTTCCATGCGGCTTTTCGCGGATGATGCTGTAGTATACAGAGAAGTTGCTGCATTAGAAAATTGTAGCGAAATACAGGAAGATCTGCAGCGGATAGGCACTTGGTGCAGGGAGTGGCAACTGACCCTTAACATAGACAAATGTAATGTATTGCGAATACATAGAAAGAAGGATCCTTTATTGTATGGTTATATGATAGCGGAACAAACACTGGTAGCAGTTACTTCTGTAAAATATCTGGGAGTATGCGTACGGAACGATTTGAAGTGGAATGATCATATAAAACTAATTGTTGGTAAGGCGGGTACCAGGTTGAGATTCATTGGGAGAGTGCTTAGAAAATGTAGTCCATCAACAAAGGAGGTGGCTTACAAAACACTCGTTCGACCTATACTTGAGTATTGCTCATCAGTGTGGGATCCGTACCAGGTCGGGTTGACGGAGGAGATAGAGAAGATCCAAAGAAGAGCGGCGCGTTTCGTCACTGGGTTATTTGGTAACCGTGATAGCGTTACGGAGATGTTTAATAAACTCAAGTGGCAGACTCTGCAAGAGAGGCGCTCTGCATCGCGGTGTAGCTTGCTCGCCAGGTTTCGAGAGGGTGCGTTTCTGGATGAGGTATCGAATATATTGCTTCCCCCTACTTATACTTCCCGAGGAGATCACGAATGTAAAATTAGAGAGATTAGAGCGCGCACGGAGGCTTTCAGACAGTCGTTCTTCCCGCGAACCATACGCGACTGGAACAGGAAAGGGAGGTAATGACAGTGGCACGTAAAGTGCCCTCCGCCACACACCGTTGGGTGGCTTGCGGAGTATCGATGTAGATGTAGATGTAGATGTAGAATTTGCGGAATGGTTGCACTTCTGTCACCTTGAACGATTCTCTTTAGTCATCGTTGGTCCCGTTCTTGCAGGATCTTTTTCCGGCCACACCAATACCGAAGGTCTGATGTTTTACCGGGTTCTGATATTCACGGTACACTTGTGAAATGGTCCTACGGGAAAATCCCCACAGCATCGCTACCTCGCTCGGCTCGCGCGCCGATTATAACACCACGTTCAAACTCACTTAAATCTTGATAACCTGCCATTGTAGCAGCAGTAACCTATCTAACAACTGCGCCAGACACTTTCTGTCTTACATAGGCGTTGCCGACCGCAGCGCCGTAATCTGCCTGTTTACATATCTCTGTATATATGCCTATACCAGTTTCTTCGGCGCTTCAGCGTACGTACACATGCTGATGCGTAAAATATGCCACTTTTACTCAAGAAACGATATTTTCTTTTACACTGTTTCCTACAACACATGTTACCAACTAACATTTTACACTGCCTGGGCAGGGGTGCTGTGCCCTTACTGCTCTTGCAAGTTTTTATGTTTTCAGCGTTGTTTTTCTGCTTGGTTAAGTCCGTATCACAGCTTTAAGTTTCAGTTTTCCTATGTTTTCAAGTCAGCAATGGCGTATGCTATCCTGGTTAAGTAGCATGTATGCCATGTGAAATTGTTACAATAGATATTTTCCCACTGTGAAGATGGTCCATGATCGAAACCGATTGTGAATAAACGTGTTGTAATGTGTATTACGCATTTTTCCACGTATGTAAGTGCTTTTAGTAAGTTACTTTTCACTTACTGTATTCTTTCTGCATTTATTATTCATTTAAGTTTAAAATTTTATTTATTTTTAATAACATTATTTTGTATTATTAAGCATCATCCAAATTGCCACACTAACAGCGAGATTTGTCTTCCCTTTCTGGGCACTAAAAAGTGTGAACAAGAGTTTAGAAAAGAATCAGATACATCAGAAGATGAAGCTCTAGTAGAAAACAGTCACAATACCAAATCGAACAAGAAGCAAATGGTTTAGAAGAACTAGAAGATTCCGAAAGTGTTTATGAGTATTTTGTGGCTAAAAACAGAGAAATATTGTGGAATAGAAGTCTAGTAGTGATTAAGTTTTGTAAAATTGTTAAAAGAGAAAGGGGATGTTTCAGGGAGTGAATGCGTATGTACAAAATATGAAATGCTCCTGAACGGCTGCATTACTGAAAACATAGTTATTCCACACATTTGGAAATTACAAGAATACGAATGAACTATCACCATCCATGACACACAAAAGACACCCAAAAGGCATTTCGACGAGATTTTTATTGCGTTGAAATACTTAAACTACATATTCGTAATATGCAAGTCTAAGTTCACAATGCATGGAATGCGATGTATAAGAGATGTATTCACAAATTGCAAACACCATTACCTCTACAATGTATTAGTGACACAGGAAAATTTTTGCCGGACGGGGACACGACCCCGAATTTCCGGCTTAATGCAAGCGTTAGCGTGCTCACGTCCTACACTCGCACGCTTTCTGTGATTCCCACACAGGATGAGGCTTAATTACTATTAACGAAATGTATTCGCAGATTGTGAATACGACAAATTGTGAATACTATTATACACCTACTGTTCAAATGATTAGTAAGAGATGAAAATCTGCGCCGGATCATGACTGGAACCCAGATTTCCCGCTTACAGCGATCGGTCACCTTAACCAACGTTTTTCCTTTCTCCTTTTTTCTTTTTTTCGAACGGTCGTCTTATCACGTTCTTTTTTGTTTTCTGTTTTTACGACGTTGCAGTACAGAGAACAGTTCAATAAAAAATTATACAAAGTAAATATCATTTCCACAATATTAAAAAAAAAATGGTTCAAATGGTGCTGAGCACTATGCGACTTAACTTCTGAGGTCATCAGTCGCCTAGAACTTAGAACTAATTAAACCTAACTAACCTAAGGACATCACACACATCCATGCCCGAGGCAGGATTCGAACCTGCGACCGTAGCGGTCACGCGGTTCCAGACTGAAGCGTCTAAACCGCACGGCCACATCGGTCGGCTCCACAATATTGTAACAATTACTGGATACAAGTTATTGCTACTGCTAAATTATAACAATTTTTTAGCATTCATATTCTGGGAACATCTTCAAAATAACAAACAACAAAAATTAACATAGAGACGCCCACCTGGCGATACAAAAAAAACCACCGATCGCATACCAACGAGAGATGACTAGGTTCACCTTGATCCCCAAGGCGTAATTTAGGCATGTCTTCTTGAAAAATATTCCATAACCCTATTACATGGATCAAGTTCCGGGACAAACACCAAACAGGAACTCGCCTCCCCATTCGCAGCACACTCCAGCTACAGAGAGAAGGCAGGAAAACACAGCCCAAAAAATTGGCATAATATTGACGATATCTCGAGTGGCGTATTAAAGAGATATGACGATACTGGAGAAAAGCAAAAAAATCAAAGACGCGCTTGCTTCAACATTGAAACAAATAATGAACTGAGAGTCCTTTGATATAGACCACTGTGTTTGGCTTCGTGTATGGGAAAAAGGTCTCATCCGGGAACAGAAGTGACTGCTGCACTACATCGTGGGAGCACCACGAAGAAGAAAAGCATGTATTTTCTGTAGCAACAGTCACACCTCTCCAGAAGGCCGACACACCAGTCGATGTTCATAATACTGAGAGCAAACCAGAGAATCTGCTATATAAATGGCATGTAGCCGGTGTTGCGTCATATTTTCTCATCGATAACCCGGTACCAGGTCGCGCGAGCCTCTGTGGCGAGGAATACCTGATACACGGAACGCCACACCGCCATTCGATCTCGGGATGCCATCTCTCCACCATGTACCGGTTGTGATCGCTCATCATTAGGCGACAAACGGCACTTGCCTTATGAGTCCTAGTACGAGGTAAGTCTGCTTGGATGAAACTAGTTTTCGAGGTGTGAGAGCGATGCAGAAATAGTAAAAATATGCGCTATTGCACCAAAAATCTTGAAATCACAATGGAGTATGTTCAACGGCCAATAATTCTCAATCCCCCGCCCCCCAGACAGCTTGAGCACCGGAATATCCAGTCCTTCTACAAAGACAGAAGGGAGTGTAACGTCAGGGGATATCAGCTCTTGGCAGGCAGCAGTCCAACGAGGAGTCATAATGTGGTGGAAAGCATGACAAAACTCCAGCGAGAAACCATCTGGCTCACGGGCCTGTTTAGCAGTCGCCGGCCGAAGTGGCCGTGCCGTTCTAGGCGCTACAGTCTGGAACCGCGAGACCGCTACGGTCACAGGTTCGAATCCTGCCTCGGGCATGAATGTGTGTGTTCTCTTTAGGTTAGTTAGGTTTAAGTAGTTCTAAGTTCTAGGGGACTGATGACCTCAGAAGTTGAGTCCCATAGTGCTCAGAGCCATTTGAACCATTTTCTGTTTAGCAGTCAAGGCGAACATCGTCAAAGTCATAATCCATCATCACAGCCGTAAGGATCTTCACAGCAGCCCCATCAAGAACACCAGGCAAAGACTGGAGGACTTCATTCATTGCTGTAGCATCCTGGTCCACTTTCGTATAGAACTGTTGATAGTTGTCCAGAAAGGCACTCGCAACGTTTTTCTGGGATGTCAATCAGCGACCATCCAGCGTGTCAAGGGTATGCACCAGACCTCTCTGACACCGCTGCTTCTCTCTGAAAACATGGTGCATTGATGGGAGTTACCCACAGACTCAATCCTCACACCTCGGACCCATCGTTGCTCCCTCAAAGCGGAGACAAGTAAGTGAAATAATCTGCTCCTTTATCCTCTGAATTTTAACCTGTTGATCAAGAGATGGTGATTGGCCAGAGAGCTCCTGGACCAGTACGAAACAAAATTCCAACATATTTTGATGTCAATACATCTTGTCGCGACCATATTGTATCACCTTAGCACATTCGAGCCATCGCCGAAGTGCTGAAGGGCATGTCGGGAGGCGTCTTCTATCAGCTGCCTGCACTCCGGATCCTGGAGATGTACAACATTCAGTTTCCACGTACTTCGGCCGTGCTACATTCTTGCTGTTGGAGAGAACTGTGCGTATGTACGTGATATGGTCATAGAAGGCCGTAGCCCACAGGTCATCATCAGTTGTGGAAGACGTAATCAAAGCGACTCGCCAGATGGCTTATAACATACATATATACACTTCGATCACCATGCACGCCTTCCCACATGCCAGTGAGATTCAAATCCTGCACCAGCAGTTGCAGTTCCTGGCTTGGAGTATAATGGGGAAATTGATCCTTCCGGGATATCAAACAGTTGAAGTCGCCACCAGGAATAAAGAGGTCGTAGAGGCCCGCAAACAAGGCGCGACCTCTTCCAAATAAAACCGCTACCATTCCCGTCGCTTTCCAGAGCCAGAGGGGACTTAAACACTGATGTGTCGGACACCATGGACCTCCACGAGTCCCCTAGCCAACAGCAGATAAACCATATCTTCAACCACAATCCCCTACCAGTGGAGTACTGCCATACCACTTACGCCTTCATCGCACGGCGTAAAAAAGACATCGTATCCATAAAAAGCCAGAAACTTATGGGGGAGAATTTCTTGCAGAAGGGAAACATCAGTGTCTGACGCCCACAACATGTCGTGGAGCAAGTTTGACCTGCATGCCAATCATGTTGACATTTATAGAGCCATTCCCATAAAACCGCCGTGGTACCGTAGTGACGGAGATGCTCATTGAAGCAAGAAGACCAGTGTCCATAAGTGCCTCCAAATCTCCGGTCGATTAACATTCATGGGTTGCCCCAGCTACTTCGACGTTCGTTGGTCCATCTTCAACTTCACAGTAGTGCGTAGGCGAGGATCATCCAACAGAGCCACCGTAGCTCCAGAGGGGATGGTGTGGGGTTGGAGGAAGAAGGGTCATGACCCGATTGCTGTGTGTCGACGGGAGGTGCGGTGCTAGGTGACTGCGACGACTCTTCTGTATCCGACAGGAGATAGGCATAACGTTTCACCACGGGATCTGTGAGAAGGTCTTGGCAGAGCGGACTGGAGTCTTCCATGGAATGTAGCAGGCAGGTGTCTGACGGAGTATGCTGAACGTTTCTTACGTCTCTTCGGCGACTGTTGTTTACACATATGCACTGTAGTACCTAAAGACTTCAGCGGGTCCTGATGGTCAGGTGCAAAGGCAGCGATATGCACGACCATCGAATCCATGTCCACGCCTCCCGCCAGAACTTCCTCACCACCTGTCAGCACAGGCAGAGAACGAGAGGGTACAGGCATAGACGACGTTCCCTCTTCATCTCCTAGATGGACAGTCGTAGTAGGCAAATGATCGGTAGTGGGAGGCGGCACAGATAGTGGGCTGCAGTCCTTCTGGAGAACTTCAACGTATGCCGACAGCAGCTTCGTCGCTGTAGTGGAAAGAACACGCGTTCGGCTGGCCATCATACATTATAACGGAGTGGCACCCATCAATACGTAAACAGGGTGGTAACTGTTTGGTCAGTGGCTAATGCTGATGCATTAGCTCCATACTTAACAATCATATACAACCGTTCGCTCGACGGAAGATCTGTACCCAAGGACGGGAAAGCTGCACAGGTCACACCAATATTCAAGAAAGGTAGTAGGAGTAATCCACTAAATTACAGGCCCATGCCATTAACGTCGATATGCAGCAAAATTTTAGAACATATTTGTGTTCGAACATTATGAATTGCCTCGTAGAAAATGGTCCATTGACACACAGTCAACATCGGTTTAGAAAACATCGTTCCTGTGGAACACAACTAGCTCTTTATTGACATGAAGTGTTGAGTGCTATTGATTTCAGGTCGATTCCGTATTTCTGGATTTCCGGAAGGGTTTTGGCACTGTACCACACAAGCGGCTCGTAGTGAAATTGCGAGCTTATGGAATGTCGTCTCAGTTATGTGACTGGATTTGTAATTTCCTGTCAAAGAGGTCACAGTTCGTAGTAACTGACGGAAAGTCATCGAGTAAAACAGGAGTGATTTCTGGCGTACCCCAATGTAGTGTTATAGGCCCTTTCCTGTTCCTTATCTATCTGGGATAGACAATCTGAGCAGCCGTCTTCGGTTGTTTGCAGATGGCGCTGTCGTTTGTCGACTAATAAAGTCATCAGAAGATCAAAACAAACTGCAAAACGATTTAGAAAAGATATCTGAATGGTACGAAAAGTGGTAATAGACCCTAAATAACGAAAAGTGTGAGGTCATCCACATGAGTGCTAAAAGGAACTCGTTAAATTTCGGTTACACGATAAAACAGTCTAATCTAAAAGTCGTAAATTCAACTAAATACCTAGGTATTACAATTACGAACAACTTAAATTGGAAAGAATATATAGAAAATGTTCTGGGGAAGGCTAACCAAAGGCTGCGTTTTATTGGCAGGACACTTAGACAGTGTAACAGACCTACTAAAGAGACTGCCTACATTACGCTTGTCCGTCCTCTTTTAGAATACTGATGTGCGGTGTGGGATCCTTACCAGATAGGACTGACGAAGTACATCGAAAAAGTTCAAAGAAAGGCAGAACGTTTTGTATTATCTCAAAATATGAGAGAGAGTGTCACAGAAATGATACAGGATATAGGCTGGAAATCATTAAAAGAAAAGCATTTTTCGTTGCGACGGAATCTTCTCACGAAATTCCAATCATCATCTTTCTCCTCCGAATGCGAAAATATTTTGTTGACAACGACCTACATTGGGAGGAACGATCACCACGATAAAAAAGGGAAATCAGAGCTCGTACGGAAATATATAGGTGTTCATTCTTTCCGTGCGCTATACGAGATTGGAATAATAGAGAATTGTGAAGGAGGTTCGATGAACCCTCTGCCAGGTACTTGAATGTGATTTGCAGAGTATCCATGTAGATGTAGATGTAGATGTAGAATACGGATCTGCTTCACTCCATTGAGGACTGGGCGTGTGCTACAGTCAGGTCCCTTCTCAGCCACATGGCTTATCACCTTCCCTTATGGACGGAGTGCAGGAATCACAACCTCTGAAGGTATTTCAAACGGAAGTTGAAAAACACGCAATGTCCGCAGTCCAAATCGCATGATCTACAGACACACCAATATTGCCATCTGAATGATAGAACTTGAGAGCATTCCTAGTGTCATTTGGAATCCTGTCACACAGTGCCCCATTAATTAACTACACATATACCACACTGTGCACTATGCATAGGTATATGCCAACAAGATCGTCATAGTCAACCTTAACATCATCTCTTAGAAATTTTTCGACTTCAGGCGCTTTCAGGCGTGCATATTGACCCGAGAAACTTATCTTCAGTGTGGATTACGATAAGAGTAGGCCATTCTCCTCCGAAAGGAAATATAGCGTCCGAAGACAGCTGAAGCACACAAATAACCCCAAGCCCAAAATCCACAGCAAGGACGTAAACAGAGACGTCCGTGTTGCCACAAGACAGACCAGCCGCGTCGGCTACTTGCGCAAGCCTCCTGGACCGACTCAGACCACCAAGACTTGGATTCATACACCTTTTGTGATTCCCGCACAGGGAGAGACTTTATTATTACTGTTACGGCCTGTCTAGACATGTGATTCAGTGTTGCAGTGGCTGCATTTTACCGACTGTATAATGTTCAAGGGATGTAATAAAAAAACTGAGTGCAGAGATCAACAACGAACTTCAACAGATGTCATCTGACGTCCGCTACGACGCAATACAGCGAAGAATTACGAAGAAAACGGACTGAGCAAAGGTTGATGATTTGTACGAGCGCTGATAACCGCGCAGTTGAGCGACCCACAAACCAAACCATCATCATCACCATCATCAACAATAAACAAAACGCAAACAAAAGAAAGAAAGAAAAGGGGTAGCGTCTTTAATTGACAATCAAAACGTAATCGGTCCCGCATTCGAAACTCGCCACCGCTTATATTTTGATTAATAATCAGCATTGGACGACGAATACTTCTGGCATAAGAAGTTACCCTCATTCTGCCAACGGCCTTGTCGAAGAGGGCGGAGGAGCGGACAGCGGTTAAGGACACTCTCTCGTCCTTGGGGTGGGAAACTGCCCCTAAAAGCGGAAGAACTACTAATGATCAACGACATGAGGATGCAGAAGGCAATGGAAACCACTGCATTAAATACACGTAACGTGTACCCACAGGACATGTGGCCTGTATTGAAAAATTGTCATGATGATCTATTCATTGGCAAAATATTCCAGAATAGTCCCCGATTCGGATATCCGGGAGGCGACTGCCAAGGGAAAGATGATCATGAGAAAAAGACTGAATAAACAACGAAAGGATAACGTTCTACGAGACGGAGCGTGGAATGTCAGAAGCTTAAACGTGACAGGCTAGCTAGAAAATCTGAAAAGGAAAACGCAAAGGCTCAATCTAGATATAGCAGGGGCTAGTGAAGTGAAATGGAAGGAAGACAAGGATTTCTGGTCAGATGAGTACAGGGTAATATCAACAGCAGCCAAAAATGGTATAATGGGAGCAGGGTTCGTTACGAATAGGGAGGTAGGGCAGAGAGTGTGTTACTGTAAACAGTTCAGTGATAGGGTTGTTCTTATCAGAATCTACAGCAAACCAACACCGAAAACGATAGTTCAGCTATATATGCCAACTTCGCAAGCTGAATGCGAAAAGACAGAGTAAGTATATGAGGATATTGAAAGGGTAAAACAGTACGTAAAGGGAAATGAAAGTCTAATAGTCATGGGGTACTGGAATGAAGTTGCAGGGGAAGGAGTAGAAGAAAAGGTTACAGGATAATTTTTGCTTGGGACAAGGAATGAGAGAGGAGAAAGAGTAACTGAGTTCTGTAATAAATTTCAGCTAGTAATAGCGAATGTTCAACAATCACAAGAGGAGGGTGTATACTTGGACAGGAATGGACATCTCTAAAAAGGGCAATCACAGAAGATGGAAAGAAAAACGTGGGTACAAAGAAAATAACTGTGAAGAACCCACAGGTAACAGAAGAAATACTTCAGTTGATCGATTAAAGGAAAAAGTATAAAAATGCCCCGGAAAACTCAGGAATACAGAAATACAAGTCGTTGTGGAATGAAATAAACAGGAAGCGCAGGGAAACTAAGACGAAATGGCTGCAGGAAAAATGTGAAGACATCGAAAAAGTAATGATTGTTAGAAGGAGTGACTCAGTACGCAAGAAAGTCAAAACAACTTTCGGTGAAATTAAAAGCAAGGGTGGTAACATTAAGAGAGAAACGGGAATTCCACTGCTAAATGCAGAGGAGAGAGCGGATAGGTGGAAAAAGTACATTGAAGGCCTCTATGAGAGGATATATTTGTCTGCTGTGATAGAAGAAGAAACAGAAGTTGATTTAGAAGAGACAGGTGGTCTAGTATTAGATTCAGAATTTAAGAGAGCTTTGGAGGACTTAAGATCAAATAAGGCAGAAAGGATAGATAACACTCCATCAAAATTTCTAAAATCATTGAGAGAACTGGCAGAAAAACGACTATTCATGTTGATGTGTAGAATGTATGAGTCTGGCAACATACCATCTGAGATTCGGAAAAATATCATCCACACAATTCCAAAGACTGCGAGAGCTGACAAGTGCGAAAATTATCGCATAATCAGCTTAAAAGCTCATGTATCCAAGTTGCTGACGAGAATAATCTATAGAAGAGTGGGAAAGAAAATTGAGGATGTGTTAGATGACGATCATTTAGGCTTTAGAAAAGGTAAAGGCACCAGAGAGGCAATTCTGACATTCTGGTTGATAATGAAAGGAAGACTAAATAAAAATCAAGACACGTTCATAGGACCTGGAAAAAGCGTTCGACAATGTAAAATGATGCAAGATGTTCGATATTCTGAAGACAAAAAACAGGGGTAAACTACAGGGAGTCACAGGTAATATACAATAGGTACAAGAGCCACCATGAGTGGGGGACCAAGAACGAAGTGCACAGTTTAAACTGGTGGAAGAAAGGGATGTATTCGTTCGCCCCTACTGTTCAATCTGTAAATCAAAGAAGCAATGATAGAAATAAAATAAAGGTTCAGTAGTTGGATTAAAATTCGGGTTGAAAGGATATCAATGATATGATTCGGTGATGACATTGCTACCCTGGGTGAAAGTGAAGAAGAATTACATGACATGCTGGATGGAATGAACAGTGTAATGAGAACAGAATGTGGATTGATAGTAAATCGAAGAAAGATGGAAGTAGTGAGAAGTAGCAGAAGTCAGAACATCAAAAAATTGAATGTCAGGATTGATGGTCATGAATACGATGAAGTTAAGGACTTATACTGTCTATGCAGCAAAATAACCATGGACAGAGCAAGGATAATATCCAAAGCAGACGAGCATTGGCAGAAAGACCATTCTTGGCTGTGGTGGCGTAAGCTGTCGCCAGCACAGCCATCGGCAAAGATGTAGCGCGAAGATCGATAGTAGGTGCTGGATCAATTCCACCTATCACGAGAGAGGCCAGAGACACACCCGCAAACAACATGCCGCCAACGCCTCTCTCGACAACAAGTATTTAGACTGCCGCCACTGACCAGAGGGCCTCATTGACTCACTATTCCAGTTGGTGTCTGTCAGTTCACATTGCAGGTTATGATAGTACATAGCGACAAGATTAGGGATCAGCAGCGAGACTGAAGGTTGTAATAGCAAGATTACCGATATTGTCTGCAAGAGGACTAATACTGAAAACCTAGTACCACAACACATGGGCACTGTTCCAATTAAGTAAAGACTTACAGTGCATTTGTGCTGAAAAAAAGAGGATACCGGTCACCTGTAACAACATCCTCTCCATTTCTTCCTACGGTTCAAGTCTACTACTATCAAACATGCCTTAATATGAGGAAGAAATTTCTGAGAATGTACGTTTGGGGCACAGCATTCTATGGTATTGGAACATAGACTGTGGGAAAACTGGAGCAGAAGAGAATTGAAGCATTTGAGATGTGGTGATATAGACGAATGTTGAAAATTAGATGGACTGATAAGGTAAGGAATGAGCAGGTTCTTCGCAGAATCTGAGATGAAAGGAATGTACGGAAAACACTGACAAAGAGAAGGGACAGGTTGATAGGACACCCGCTAAGACATCACGGAATGGCTTCCGTGGTACTAGAAGGAGCTGTAGAGGGCAAAAACTGTAGAGGAAGACAGAGATTGGAATACAGCCAGCAAATGATTGAGGCTGTAGTTTGCAGGTGCTACTCTGAGATGAAGAGATTGGCATGTTAAAATCTGTGCCAGACCGTAATTCGTGTCACTTCGTGGCCTGGACTGTTTCCAGGGGTAGAGAGCTTTTCGTTCGGCTTCTACATCCCATTGTAACGGAAACACAGACAGTTAGCTGTCTATGTGGAACGCGCTTTTCCGTCGTCAGTAATTTGTGCCTTGCCCATGTAGATCCTATAATATTGAATCTCACTCAATACTGTAACTAATATAAAGTCCTTGTATGTAAATTGAAGGTGTAGAGGGGAAGAAAGGATTGGAAAGGGAAGGAGGGGAGAGAATCACCGCTCTCACCTACATCAGGACATTACGGGGAATCAGCAGTGACGAGTGAAAATGTACACTGGACCGGGATTCGAACCCAAGATCTCTTGCTTACTTTTTTTTAAAAAAATCTTATTTTGTTCGGTATAGGTTCAAATGGCTCTGAGCACTATGGGACTTAACAGCTGTGGTCATCAGTCCCCTAGAACTTAGAACTACTTAAACCTAACTAACCTAAGGACATCACACACATCCACGCCCGAGGCAGGATTCTAACCTGCGACCGTAGCAGTCGCGCGGTTCCGGACTGCGCGCCTAGAACCGCGAGACCACCGCGGCCGGCTGTTCGGTATAGTTCATGGTGTTTGTTCCGGGCGGATGTCCCATCACACCCGTCGAAGTTCATCGTTGATCCATTTACTCAGTTTTTTTATTACAGAGGACAGCTAACCCTCTGACCGAACACGCTGAGCTACCGTGCCGGTAACTAAATACTATAATGCTTACTAGGCAGTGCGTTATCCACTGTGCCATCCGGGACACAGCCTCATCGCCCCTGCACAGACTTCTCGGTACGCTTCACGGCCGATCCACATTCCCATCGAGCGCCACCTATCCGGAGTCCCTGTCCATTTCCTCCATGTTCGCTCTGTGAGATTCCCACAGGAGGTCGGACGTATTTTTGCATCCACGTTGAAGAAGGTGGACTCATTGCCTAGCTACGCATGTCAATTATATGAAACCTTCGTGTCTCTTCTTTCAGACCGCTGTTCTTTCGGACACGTCGCGAATAAAAACATTAGAGAACGTTTAATGAGTCACAAATTTTCATCTGTTACCATAATAGTTTCAAGATGTACGCTAAAGTGATTAATGTCACGTGACAGATGCCTAATGTGCCACGAAATACAATTTAGGGCCTGAGCAAGCTTCACTATGAAATCCACTATTCAAAAATAGATGATGCACTAACAAATACTCAGCGCCAAGCAATGCCTGCAACTTCCGCACTTTCGATTGGAAACAAGTACTTTTCGCTCCCGTAGTGACAAGGTACTCAGTGATGTAGAACATAATACATATTTAGAAAAAAAATATGCTAACGTTCCTTCCATAGAAACGGTCACAAGGATAGCAGATACAGCAAGAAATAACTAACACATTTTCGATTAAGTGGTACCATCGAAACCATGTACATTCATTTACACTGAAATGCATAAGATAATTCATAGACATTTATAGGTGCATACAGGGTAATCAATTCATAATGACCGGACCCAATATTCACGAAATAAGCACCAAACTAAAAAACTACAAAGAACGAAACTCGTCTAGCTTGAAGGGAGAAACCAGATGGCGCTATGGTTGGCCCGCTAGATGGCGCTGCCGTAGGTCAAACAGATATCAACTGCGTTTTTTTTAAATAGGAACCCCCATTTTTATTACATATTCGTGTAGTACGTAAAGGAATATGAATGTTTTAATTGCACCACTGTTTTCTCTTTGTGACAGATGGCGCTGTAATAGTCACTGACGTATAAGTACGTGGTATCACGTAACATTCCGCCAGTGCGGACGGTATTTGCTTCGTGATACATTACCAGTGTTAAAATGGACCGCTTGCCATTTGCGTAAACGGTCGATATCGTGTTGATGTATGGCTATTGTGACCAAAATGCCCAACGGGCGTGTGCTATGTATGCTGCTCGGTATCCTGGACGACATCATCCAAGTGTCCGGACTGTTCGCCGGATAGTTACGTTATTTAAGGAAACAGGAAGTGTTCAGCAACATGTGAATCGTCAACCAGGACCTGTAACAAATGATGATGCCCAAGTAGGCGTTTTAGCTGCTGTCGCCGCTAACCCGCACTTCAGAAGCAGACAAATTGCGCGAGACTCGGGAATCTCAAAAACGTCGCTGTTGAGAGTGCTACATCAACATCGATTGCACCCGTACCATATTTCTATGCACCAGGAATTGCATGGCGACAACTCTAAACGTCGTGTACGGTTCTGCCACTGGGCACAAGAGAAATTACGGGACGATGACAGATTTTTTGCACGCGTTCTATTTAGCGACGAAGCGTCATTCACCAATAGCGGTAACGTAAGCCGGCTTATTATGTACTATTGCGCCACGGAAAATCCACGATGGCTGCGACAAGTGGAACATCAGCGACCTTGGTGGGTTAATGTATGGTGCGGCATTATGGGAGGACGGATAATTGGCCCCCATTTTATCGATGGCAATCTAAATGGAGCAACGTATGCTGATTTCCTACGTAATGTTCTACCGATGTTACTAAAAGATGTTTCACTGCATGACATAATGGCGATGTACTTCCAACATGAAGGATGTTCGGCACATAACTCGCCGGCCGAAGTGGCCGTGCGGTTAAAGGCGCTGCAGTCTGGAACCGCAAGACCGCTACGGTAGCAGGTTCGAATCGTGCCTCGGGCATGGATGTTTGTGATGTCTTTAGGTTAGTTAGGTTTAACTAGTTCTAAGTTATAGGGGGCTAATGACCTCAGCAGTTGAGTCCCATAGTGCTCAGAGCCAGCCAGCACATAACTCGCGTGCGGTTGAAGCGGTATTGGATACCATATTTCATGACAGGTGGATTGGTCGTCGAAGCACCATACCACGGCCCGCACGTTCACCGGATCTGACGTCCCCGGATTTCCTTCTGTGGGGGAAGTTGAAGGATATTTGCTATCGTGGTCCACCGACAACGCCTGACAACATGCGTCAGCGCATTGTCAATGCATGTGCGAACATTACGGAAGGCGAACTACTCTCTGTTGAGAGGAATGTCGTTACACGTATTGCCAAATCCATTGTGGTTCACGGACATCATTTTGAGCATTTAATGAATTAATATGGTATTTGCAGGTAATCATGCGTTCTCAGAAATGAAAACAACCGAAATAAAATGTTCAAACGTATCTACGTTCTGTATTTTAATTTAAAAAACCTACCTGTTCGTCTAAAATTGTGAGCCATATGTTTGTGACTATTACAGCGCCATCTATCACAAAGCGAAAAAAGTGGTCCAAATAAAACATTCATATTTCTTTACGTACTACGCGACTATGTAATAACAATGGGTTTCCTATTTTAAAAAATGCAGTTGATATGCGTTTGACCTACGGCAGCGCCACCTAGCGGGCCAACCATAGTGCCATCTGGTTTCCCCCTTCAAGCTAGACGAGTTTTCGTCTATGTAGTTTTTTCGTTTGACGCTTATTTCGTGAGATATTTGGCCCGGTCACGATCAATGGACCACCCTGTATAACGAAAAAGTCAGTATGCCACAGGTTTTTTTACGTTGTTGATGTAACTGCATTGATTACGTATAGACGTTACTTTTACGTGATAATCACTTTATTTGTTATTTTATAGACATCGGCGAATGTAAATGTCGTGTGACTAGGGCCTCCCGTCGGGTAGACCGTTCGCCAGGTGCAAGTCTTTCGATTTGACGCCACTTCGGCGACTTGCGCGTCGATGAGGATGAAATGATGATGATTAGGACAACACAACACCCGGTTCCTGAGCGGAGAAAATCTCCGACGCAGCCGGGAATCGAACGCGGGCCCAAAGGATTGACTGTCTGTCGCGCTGACCACTCTGCTACCGGGGGCGGACAGACATCGGCTGATTCCATTAAAAAATTTTTTAACAGCATAACAGGAGCTAGCTGCTAATAAATCGTTTGAGCTCCTGTGAAACTGAATTTTAGCTACTAATAAAGTTTTTTGTCTACTGGTAGGTTACTGAAAATGGTAGTGAATAATGGACACCTTGCTGTAATCTATATTTATGTTCCAGACCTGTTTCACCTTTTACATTATGGCATCTTCAATGGATTTAATCTAGGATAAAAAGTGCCTTTAAACAAGTGTCTCATCTGTTAATCATAAGCAAGATCTTCCACTATCTAATGTTGCATATTCTTCTCCGTGTCGCTACGTATTCTTGAATATGAACCAAAAAATTTCTCTGGTAGTGGACAACGATTACGGGAAAGGACAAAGAAAGAAAGAAAGTAAGGTGGAGTGTCCACAAGGCGGAGGGAGTGCTGAGTCGTCCCCTAAGGAAAAGGTCACAAGTTCGGAGGTCGCTCAGAACGGGTCGCGTTCTCCTTATTTCCTCTTCTCTACAGTCACAAATTTTTCAGGCGCCAAATGAAAAGTGCAGATACCTTTGCGACTGAATGCTAGAGAAACCGCAAAGCCTAAAGTGAAACGTAGGGTTAAAATGAGACACAAGGTCCAGCACTGCTTCAGCGGGTAACGGAAGACACTTGGATCTCTGTTACGGTCAAAGAAGATGTTGACAAACAAATCATCAATAATAGCGAAACTATAAAGTACAAAACCCGTAAAAAAATGCATTCGTATCATATGAGTGTGAAGTACCAACACAAAGTAAAGAGATGAGATCAATAGAGAGTAAGAGAACTGGGACGATAGGCCTGATGCCCAGCATCTGAGTAACTGAATATGTAGCATATTCGTTTTATAAATTGAAACGCCTTTTTCCTTGCTGTAATCTATATTTATGTTCCAGACCTGTTTCGCCTTTTACATTATGGCATCTTCAATGGATTTAATCTAGGATAAAAAGTTTTTTGTTTTTATATGCAATACTTATATATTAGAGAACAAGACACCTCATAATTTTGACATTAATAAATCTACCTACAGTTCTTCGTTGTTCCGTCCGAAATATGCGTCTCTTTTCATCTGGTAAATCACTGAAGCATCGATACATTTTCACGTCGTGATCATTTTGTTTTGTAGTATTCTGAACTTTATTTGCCAACGAATTTAAAATTGTCACAAAGTTGACCGATGTTACGGTATTATCAATGCCTTGCTTAGCATAAATAATTTGCAGTATATAATGATGATGGTTAAGCTATGAATCGGCATTTGTAATTGTAATTCATTTTATTTCCGTATGCTAATATACGTTAGTAGTAAAAAAAAGGCTAAGCCAGTAGAGCACTTGCCAACAAACGCAAAGGTCACAGGTTCGAGCTACTGCCCGGAAGATAGTTTTAATCTGCCAGGAAGTTTGAAATGCTTTCATTGCGTATTTACATTCATTAACATCAAGTGATATTCAGGAAGAGTGATTTCATGCAAATGATTTTTAAATGCCTCTATTTATTGAACGAGTGGTATTTACACTGGCATCATATATTTGCACAATTAATGGGCTTATCGAAGGTAGCTGATAAATAGCCACAACTGTAGATTACGAGGCTACCAGGTACCACAGAAACTTCTGGAGAAAAACTTTATTTGCGAGCGTTTTTGTCCGTTAGCGTAGGCCAAGAAAGAGGGAATTACAAAAAAGCTACGGAATTTATTGCTAAACAGTTCGATTAATAAGGTAAACGGCCAAAGCTGCTAAATCAGCTCTATGGGCGCGCTCATCAAACTTCGAGAGTTTCACTTAGGGCGAGACATTGACGAGATCCTTCACGAGGCACGCTTCAGTTCTATGAACACTGATGGTCATTTTTAGATCAATTTGGTGATGATAATAACTATCAAATCCGCTTGTTGGGCTGAAAAAAAAAATTTTAGATCGTAGACTGCTTTGGTTTCACGTATCCCGTGGCACTTCGGAGTCTACTGGAAGGTTGGGCAAGCCTTTGCCTGAGCACAAAAGAAATGACGGCCCCACTTCCGCCAGACCCACCAACATGCAAGAGCAGCAACACAATTTTTGAATATAATTCAACATCAAATCGACGAGCATCAGGAGCATTTGCTAAGTGGTCGCCGTCTTATTAAACTGACAGCCCTCTTCATCTGCCACCATACTGTTGTAATCCCACACTTGCTGCTATGCTAACTGCGTCCTCTGCCATCGGCGCTACTACTTAAGTGAGTTATCGGGGCCTCAGTGACATGTTAGAGTTGCGCGTCCTCAGTACTAATTTTACTGTCGATAGCACGTTGGAACTCATGGAGATGGAAAAGGGCTACCGTGGTACAACAACCGAGTTAGAAAACTGATACGGAAGCAAAGGGAACTTCACAGCAAACATAAACATAGCCAAAAACAAAAATTACACGAAGCGAAATGTAGTGTGAGGAGGGCTATGCGAGAGGCGTTCAATGAATTCGAAATTAAAGTTCTATGTACTGACTTGGCAGAAAATCCTAAGAAATTTTGGTCTTATGTCAAAGCGGTAGGTGGATCAAAACGAAATATCCAGACACTCTGTGACCAAAATGGTACTGAAACAGAGGATGACAAACTAAAGGCCGAGATACTAAATGTCTTTTTCCAAAGCTGTTTCACAGAGGAAGATTGCACTGTCGTTCCTTCTCTAGATTGTCGCACAGACGACAAAATGGCAGATATCGAAATAGATGACAGAGGGATAGAAAAACAATTAAAATCTCTTAAAAGAGGAAAGGCCGCTGGACCTGATGGGCTACCAGTTCGATTTTACACAGAGTACGCGAAGGAACTTGCCCCCCTTCTTGCAGCGGTGTACCGTAGGTCTCTAGAAGAGCGTAGCGTTCCAAAAGATTCGAAAAGGGCACAGGTCATCCCCGTTTTCAAGAAGGGAAATCGAGCAGATGTGCAGAACTACAGACCTATATCTCTAACGTCGATCAGTTGTAGAATTTTGGAACACGTATTATGTTCGAGTATAATGATTCTTCTGGAGACTAGGAATCTACTCTGTAGGAATCAGCATGGGTTTCGAAAAAGACAATAGTGTGAAACCCAGCTCGCGCTATTAGTCCACGAGACTCAGAGGGCCATAGACATGGATTCCCAGGTAGATGCCGTGTTTCTTGACTTCCGCAAGGCGTTCGATACAGTTCCCCACAGTCGTTTAATGAACAAAGTAAGAGCATTTGGACTATCAGACCATTTCTGTGATTGGATTGAAGAGTTCCTAGATAACAGAACGCAGCATGTCATTCTCAATGGAGAGAAGTCTTCCGAAGTAAGAGTTATTTCAGGTGTGCCGCAGAGGAGTGTCGTAGGACCGTTGCTATTCACAATATATATAAATGACTTTGAAGATAACATTGGAAGTTCACTGAGGCTTTTTGCAGATGATGCTGTAGTATATCGAGAGTTTGTAACAATGTAAAATTGAACTGGAATGCAGGAGGATCTGCAACGAATTGACGCATGGTGCGGGGAATAGCAATTGAATCTCAATGTAGACAAGTGTAATGTTCTGCGAATACATAGAAAGAAAGATCCTTCTTCATTTAGCTACAATATAGCAGGTCAGCAATTGGAAGCAGTTAATTCTATAAATTATCTGGGAGTAGGCATTAGGAGTGATTTAAAATGGAATGACCATATAAAATTAATCGTCGATAAGGCAGATGCCAGACTGAGATTCATTGGAAGAATCCTAAGGAAATGCAGTCCGAAAACAAAGGAAGTAGGTTACAGTATACTTGTTCGCCCACTGCTTGAATACTGCTCACCATTGTGGGATCGGTATCAGATGGCGTTGATGAAGGAGATAGAGAAGATGCAACGGAGAGCAGCGCGCTTCGTTACAGGATCATTTAGTAATCGCGAAAGCGTTACGGATATGATAGATAAACTCTAGTGGAAGACTCTGCAAGAGAGACGCTCAGTACGGGCTTTTGTTGAAGTTTCGAGAACATACCTTCACCGACGAGTCAAGCAGTATATTGCTCCCTCCTACGTATATCTCGCGAAGAGACCATGAGGATAAGATCAGAGAGATTAGAGCCCACAGAGAGGCATACCGACAATTTTTCTTCCCACGAACAATACGAGACTGGAACAGAAGGGAGAACCGGTAGAGGTACTCAAGGTACCCTCCGCCATACACCGTCAGGTGGCTTACGGAGTATGGATGACGATGTAGATGAATGATTCCTTCCATGATTTCGTACGATTTTACGCAACCACATTCCACTTAAGTCGATAGTCCCTGTCCGTCAGAAGCTGACGTCTGTCTCATCTTGTTTTACATATGGTTGCTCGTTCATATTTCCACTTCACCATCACATCACCAACAGTCGACTAGGGATTTGTTACTCAGTGGACGTCCCATGGCTAGTCCACCTTCCAATTCCTCAGCTCTCCCGACTGACTCATGTTCCTGTTACTGCTTCTCTACTGACAACACAATACTCCCCGCCTGGTTTTGTGCTGGCGGACACGCTTTTCATGACATCTTGTGGTCAGTTCCGCACTACATAAGGGTCTTCGGGCACTTTCGATCATATAGTGTAAGAGTATTTAAATGTAGAATGTACGAATGTGAAACTTACCCGTCTCTTCAGTATCTCTATTGTTACGCAACCTTCCCTTCTAAAATAACCTATGAAACCTTCCCTTAGGATTTATGTCTCTTGCTTAATAATAACAAACGAAATCTTCCCTTTGAAATCAATTCTATTTCTCAATAATTGTTGTTGGTGTTGTGGTCTTCAGTTGTGAGACTGGTTTGATGCAGCTCTCCATGCTACTCTATCCTGTGCAAGCTTCTTCATCTCCCAGTACCTACTGCAGCCTACATACTTCTGAATCTGCTTAGTGTATTCATCTCTTGGTCTCCCTCTACGATTTTTACCCTCCACGCTGCGCTCCAGTATTAAACTGGTGATCCCTTGATGCCTCGGAACATGTCCTACCAACCGATCCCTTCTTCTAGTCAAGTTGTGCCACAAACTCCTCTTCTCCCCAATTCTATTCAGTACCTCCTCATTAGTTATGTGATCTACCCATCTAATCCTCAGCATTCTTCTGTAGCACCACATTTCAAAAGCTTATATTCGCTTCTTTTCTAAACTATTTATCGTCCATATTTCACTTCCATGCATGGCTGCACTCCATACAAATACTTTCAGAAACGACTTCCTGAAACTTAAATCAATACTCGATGTTAACAAATTTCTCTTCTTCAGAAGCGCTTTCCTTGCCATTGCCAGTCTACATTTTATATCCTTTTTACTTTGACCATCATCAGTTATTTTGCGTCTCAAACAGCCAAACTCATTTACTACTTTAAGTGTGTCATTTCCTAATGTAATTCCCTGAGCATCACCCGACTTAATTCGACTACATTCCATTATCCTCGTTTTGCTTCTGTTGATGTGCATCTTATACCCTCCTTTCAAGACACTGTCCATTCTGTTCAACTGCTCTTCCAAGTCCTTTGCTGTCTCTGACAGAATTACAATGTCATCGGCGAACCTCAAAGTTTTTATTTCTTCTCCGTGCATTTTAATACCTACTCCGAACTTTTCTTTTGTTTCCTTTACTGCTTGCTCAATATACAGATTGAGAAGCATCGGGGAGAGGCTACAATCCTGTCTCACTCCCTTCCCAACCACTGCTTCCCTTTCATGCCCCTCGACTCTTATAACTGCCATCTGGTTTCTGTACAAATTGTAAATAGCCTTTCGCTCCCTGTATTTTACCCCTGCCACCTTCAGAATTTGAAAGAGAGTATTCCAGTCAACATTGTCAAAAGCTTTCTCTAAGTCTACAAATGCTAGAAACGTAGGTTTGCCTTTCCTTAATCTTTCTCAGTATTGCCTCACGTGTTCCAACATTTCTACGGAATTCAAACTGATCTTCCCCGAGGTCGGCTTCTACCACTTTTTCCATTCGTCTGTAAAGAATTCACGTTAGTATTTTGCAGCTGTGACTTATTAAACTGATACTTCCGTAATTTTTTATTATATTCTTCGTGAAGTCTGAGGGAATTTCGCCTGTCTAATACATCTTGCTCACCAGATGATATAGTTTTGTTAGTCCTGGCTCTCTCAAGGCTGTCAGTAGTTCTAATGGAATGTTGTCTACTCCCGGGGCCTTGTTTCGACTTAGGTCTTCCAGTGCTCTGTCAAACTCTTCTCAATAATAATAAGTGCAATCTTCGCATACAAATTTAAATGCTGCTTATTAAAAGTGATTTTCTGATTATTTCGACGAAACATAGAATGTGTCGTCGTCGTGGCCCTCAGTCGTTACCTGCAACCCAAAACTGTTCCCTACCTTTTTTACTGTTATTGGACCGCCATCTGACTGCTACATCGAACTGCGACATGAATATACTTACTCTGTTTTACTGTACTCTATTAGATGCTGGTGGGCTGTCATAATAAGTGGCTGTATTTATTACCAAAGCTGACGTTGTTCTTTAATAGCAAAGCTGACGTTATTCTTTAATTAATTTGACTGAAGTTACGTAATTCATAGTTAAACTTTTTCTTGACAACAATAAAATTTTGCAAAGTTTTACGTTGATGGTTTTTGGGATGGATTATAATCAGTAATGCAATATTGCTGAGAAAAATTAATTATATTCTGAAATCGATTCTTCAAATATTTACTGTTGGTAATGAAATGATTTTACAAATGTTCAAATGGGACCTACTTTTTACAATAATCTTACAACTAGCATTGCGGAAACATACCTTCAGAAGTCTTGAGTTTCTCAAAAAACATAATTCGATAATATTAGTTCCTCTTATGATAATAGTTACCTGATGTCTCTGTACATCCGTTTATAATCTCTTGTAAATCATAGCTGGTGGCTGGCAGGCACGCCGCTCCTCTCAGCCTCTCGCTCCAGACCTGCTACCGACTCGCTTCACATCTCGCTTACTATTGACTTCCTACGAACGCTGAAGTGCGGTCTCTCCCGCCAACAATGCTTTATGGTGCAGACAATCCCTGTTACCACAATTATTTCCAAAATGACAAATATTAATTATTCCTACTTAATCCTATTAATAAAATATAAACATCTTTCATAAATTGTGGTTTGACAATCGACAATAGAAATATATACGTCTTACGAATGTCAATACAGAAGTGTATTCTGCACTATGTTTAATTATTTAAAACTTATTCAAGTACCTACCTGTACCACCCCTTCAATCAGAATTGTTGTATACGATTTTGTCTCAAAGGCAAGAACGTGGCTGCCAAACGCCTCCTTGCCCTTGGTCGATAAATGATTTTTCAGGTGCGAAATGGGATTATGTGCTACGTGGCAGTGCCTTTGTGACAGAGGGCATATATTAAAGGTGGATCAGAGCGACCACCAAGCAGAAAATGTTCTACGTAAGTATCAGTGACGTATCGATTTAGATGCTACTTTCAGCTCCTTTCCTTATTCTCCGTTTCGTAGCAGTTGGCAAAATGTTCTCACGCCATTTACGTTGTCAGCCATCCAGAGCAGAGAGTTCGTGACATTCTGAATTGTGAAAATTAAATTTTCACTCTCTGTCACATTTAGCCGTCGTCTTCTTTTGTACGCTTCTCAATTGAATCACGCCAACTTCACATCTCAAATGAAATTTATTTCACTTTATACCGTCAATAGTTCATTCTTGGCAGCTACCGTTTCCTACTTCAACACGTTTTTGATATACAAGTATTGATCAATTTTGCATTTCGCTCACCGGTATGAACTTGTAGCCGTTACGGTAGCTGTAATGAAGCTGCAAAAATCTTAGTGGATGTCGGAAGACTTCTATTCAATAGCGTACACAATTCAACAGTTTTATTTTCACCGATTAACACTTTTATTCGTCATGAGCAGACTTCGTTGAGTTGATGATCAGTTTACGGGATGTGTAAAGAATATTAGTGCACCCCTCAGGATAGTCCTTACAATACCTAACAGTTACACTGACGAAGTTGGATGTTTTATTGTGGCATAAACAATGTTCATATGTTGTTGTTGTTGTGGTCTTCAGTCCTGAGACTGGTTCAAATGGCTCTGAGCACTATGGGACTTAACTACTGAGGTCATCAGTCCCCTAGAACTTAGAACTACTTAAACCTAACTAACCTAAGGACATCACACACTTCCATTTCCGAGGCAGGATTCGAACCTGCGAGCCTAGCGGTCGAGCGGTTCCAGACTGCAGCGCCTAGAACCGATCGGCCACCCCGACCGGCAGTCCTGAGACTGGTTTGATGCAGCTCTCCATGCTACTCTATCCTGTGCAAGCTGCTTCATCTCCCAGTACGTACTGCAGCCTACATCCTTCTGAATCTGCTTAGTGTATTCATCTCTTGGTCTCCCTCTACGATTTTTACCCTCCACGCTGCCCTCCAATACTAAATTGACGATCCCTTGATGCCTCAGAATATGTCCTACCAACCGATCCCTTCTTCTAGTCAAATTGTGCCACAAACTCCTCTTCTCCCCAATTCTATTCAATACCTCCTCATTAGGTATGTTCATATATATACACGAAAATGTCACAGTTAGTACTTATCATTGCAGTGTAGTATTTTATTGAAGAAGATCACACTGTGGTAATTCAGGTCTCGAGCTTTGCAGTTGTCGGTGCTCGTAATTTTGCGTACAGTAGATGTGTAATTACGGCTCTTACTCACGTCGGCATAATAATAAACCATACTTCATAAATCACAAAAAAAAAGTTCAAATGTGTGTGAAATCTTATGGGACTTAACAGCTAAGGTCATCGGTCCATAAGCTTACACACTACTTATCCTAAATTATCCTAAGGACAAACACACACACACACGCCCGAGGGAGGACTCGAACCTCCGCCGGGACCAGCCGCACAGTCCATGACTGCAACGCCTTTTAGGCTTTGAAAATCGGTTGGGCTAAATTTTACTTTAGGTGAACTACAAGAACTAGTGTGATTTTAGCTTAGAGAAAAATTTTTGCTGGTCAGAAATTAAAAAAAATACATAGTCACTACTGTCCTTACGCAATGCGGATCCCTTACTTCATGTATGAGCGCCATACTGCAAATATTGATAAATTACATGAAATTATTAGCTAGTGAATTTATGAGTCAATGTTCTATGTTATTTTGTACAGAAAAATTAAGACAAAAAAGAATGTAATCAGAATGCAGAATCTGACAGGGTTACGTCGAAATCTGCAATGAAAACCGGCAGTGGCTCTGAATTTCAATTTTAATTATTTCGGAAGATAATTAGTTTTAGGTAATTTACAGTGCTTTATAAGAAAATCAGAATGCTTAACTTTCTGTTGGTGTGGATCATTATGTGGAATTGTGTTCATTAGCCCCCAAAACTTTTCATTTATTGAACTTTTGATTAACCTGCTCTATAGTCAAACTAACGATATCTATGGGGTCAGTACAATGAAAATAAGATTTGAACAATAAATACCAGTAAAATTTAGTGTAAATTAGAACTTGAGACTTTTATGTAAATTTTATATATCAATGGGATAAATGCATTGAAAATAATATAAAAACCAGCGAAAAAATTGGTTATTTGTGAGAGTAGAAAAAACAGATCGTGAAAATCCGTCTGCTACATCACAACCTCGAAGTAACGTTTTAGAAAGATGTTTGAATGATACAACTGTTGTGAAGATATGGTACTGAATTACTTATTGCTCATCGATTTGAGTTCGAAACTCGATGTGTTTTCATAAGAAGATTTGAAGAAGAAAAACCATACTCTTTGACATCTCTGAAATTTTGTTGAAAACTGTGCTTTGGATCACATTCCTGTTACTCATTAAAGTAAACTAATAAACCAATTGGTCTCTCTAATGTAATGATATTTATGTAAAAGAAATGAACTTTAAGCTCATACCTGAGTAAACGACCGTTATATGATACTTGGGTCACTGACATCTTCAATACTTGGCACAAAAGCCAATTTCGTGACCACCGAATCTAGTGTTACCACCATGTACACTTAGAGGATTAGTTCAGTGCCCTCCGTAGAGCATTTACGGCACCTCACTTGCTTCTGTTACCAGTTACAGACTCGTTTGTACGAGGGCAGTTCAATAAGTAATGCAACACATTTTTTTTCTCGGCCAATTTTGGTTGAAAAAACCGGAAATTTCTTGTGGAATATTTTCAAACATTCCCGCTTCGTCTCTTATAGTTTCATTGACTTCCGACAGGTGCCAGCGCTGTACGGAGCTGTTAAAATGGCGTCTGTAACGGATGTGCGTTGCAAACAACGGGCAGTGATCGAGTTTCTTTTGGCGGAAAACCAGGGCATCTCAGATATTCATAGGCGCTTGCAGAATGTCTACGGTGATCTGGCAGTGGACAAAAGCACGGTGAGTCGTTGGGCAAAGCGTGTGTCATCATCGCCGCAAGGTCAAGCAAGACTGTCTGATCTCCCGCGTGCGGGCCGGCTGTGCACAGCTGTGACTCCTGCAATGGCGGAGCGTGCGAACACACTCGTTCGAGATGATCGACGGATCACCATCAAACAACTCAGTGCTCAACTTGACATCTCTGTTGGTAGTGCTGTCACAATTGTTCACCAGTTGGGATATTCAAAGGTTTGTTCCCGCTGGGTCCCTCGTTGTCTAACCGAACACCATAAAGAGCAAAGGAGAACCATCTGTGCGGAATTGCTTGCTCGTCATGTGGCTGAGGGTGACAATTTCTTGTCAAAGATTGTTACAGGCGATGAAACATGGGTTCATCACTTCGAACCTGAAACAATACGGCAATCAATGGAGTGGCGCCACACCCACTCCCCTGCCAAGAAAAAGTTTAAAGCCATACCCTCAGCCGGTAAAGTCATGGTTACAGTCTTCTGGGACGCTGAAGGGGTTATTCTGTTCGATGTCCTTCCCCATGGTCAAACGATCAACTCTGAAGTGTATTGTGCTACTCCTCAGAAATTGAAGAAACGACTTCAGCGTGTTCGTAGGCACAAAAATTTGAACGAACTTCTCCTTCTTCATGACAACGCAAGACCTCACACAAGTCTTCGCACCGAAGAGGAGCTCACAAAACTTCAGTGGACTGTTCTTCCTCATGCACCCTACAGCCCCGATCTCGCACCGTCGGATTTCCATATGTTTGGCCCAATGAAGGACGCAATCCGTGGGAGGCACTACGCGGATGATGAAGAAGTTATTGATGCAGTACGACGTTGGCTCCGACATCGACCAGTGGAATGGTACCATGCAGGCATACAGGCCCTCATTTCAAGGTGGCGTAAGGCCGTAGCATTGAATGGAGATTACGTTGAAAAATAGTGTTGTGTAGCTAAATGATGGGGAATAACCTGGTGTATTTCAATGCTGAATAAAACAACCCCTGTTTCAGAAAAAAAATGTGTTATGAAATGCTGATTAGGGTGGGGTAACTGACTAGGTACATAAATGCATATACTCGTTTTTGTGGAACTCGCTTTTTCGTGCTTCTACAGGGTGTTCGATTGGAGCTTCCTACACACACTCTTTCGCTGTTTGCGTGATGTTCCATTTTTCCGCCCTCTTTATCTTTGGGTAGGAATTTTGAATTTTGTAGTGACATTAGGCTGTGTGGATGTGTGTCTCTGTGTGTCTGTGTGTGGTATGGTGTGGTGTGTTGTGGTGTGGTGTGCTGTGGTATGGTGTGTATGTTTTATATGTCTTGGTTTTCTCACAGTTGCTTTAGAACTGAGAACAAGGTTCCATTACACAGTGCTGGGTATGCACTCATCATTGCTTTTCCTTTCACTATGGCTTTTTGTGTATGGTAATTTTCTTCCATTATAAGTTTCTGTGCATTTAAGAATTTTTAAGTTTGTGTTTATGGCTATTGATCCCTGTATCTTGTCCTCGAGATGATCGGCGAGTGTGGAATGACTGCTGTTACTCTTAAGTCCCCTTCTATGTTCATTGTATCTGACGTTGAAATTTCTTCTTGTTTGTTGAATATACATTGAGTTGCAGTCTTGACACATGAGTTGGTAGATTCCAGATGGGTTGCGTTTTTCTGTGTTAGTATTAGCTGGCCTCTGTTGCTTTTATAGATTGTTGTCTGTTCTGCAGGCAGTTTTCAGTCCTTGTTTTTATAAATATTGTTGTTGTAAGTGAGTGTGTGCCATGTTTTTGTTGTTGCAGATGCTTCTTTTTCTGGATATACACTTGGTTCTATGTGTTTCTGTTCTGTGTGTCTGTGGTTCTATATTTGTGTTGATCTGTTTGGTTCTATGTGTTGAGTGTACTTTTCATTTTTGTTTTAATTTTTTGACTTGGTTTGTCTATCACGTTTGTTTTGTGTCTATTTTCAACTGCTGTTTGTTTATTTGTAGCTAATTTTTGTAACTGTCCACACGGAGAGGAGTTTCATGCAATCCATGTAGCATGTGTTGCAACCCAGCTTCCTTGTAGGTAATGGGATGGGTTGATTGTACAAGTATTGTTGTGCCAGTGCAGGGCACCACGGCAAAATCGAGCATAGCGAGGCAGTTCAGAAACTTTAAAGGGACAGACTAGGGCAAAGACAACCCCCAAAGCGGAAGTCCCTTTGTGTCTCAAGTAGGAGTTGAGAGAGTCCAAGCTACATTTCAGAGTAGCCCCATAAGTCAATTCGTCGTACATAATGTGAATCGCAGGAAACTAAATCAATTGTCCGTAAAATGTTACATATTGTGATGTCCCCGCACTGCAACCGCGTGCTGATATTGTCGACGCCGTGCAGCTGCTACTGCCACAGCTCTCGCAGTGGAGTTGAGACACGATGTGCGATGACGTAGGTCCCCGTTGGTGAACGGGGGAGGATGTGCTGAAGACACATTTCCTGAGAGGGACTTGATATCACGCCATCAGACTTGTTTTTGGGAGTTACGCCAAGAATTGCGAGTACACGATACCAGTCAGGTTGGGTTGTTTGTGGAAGGAGACCAGACAGCGAGGTCATCGGTCTCATCGAATTAGGGAAGGACGAGGAAGGAAGCCGGCCGTGCCCATTCAAAGGAACCATGCCGGCATTTGCCTGGAGCTATTTAGGGAAATCACGGAAAACCTAAATCAGGATGGCCGGACGTGGGACTAAACCGTCGTCCTCCCGAATGGGAGCACCAGTCGGTGATACAGCTACCCTTCATGCACGAATCAGTGCACAACCCAGAACTGTTGATGCTGCAATCTTGACCCGTACATGGGCAGAACTCGAATATTGGCTTGATGTTCTACGAGCAACAATGGGGCACACTTAGATCTTCTCGCATAAAAAAATTGAGATCTAGTAAATGTTTTGTAATAAACCGATGATTCTTTTAAATAATATCGAGATTTCATTGACACTTTGCGTACAGGTTGTTTACGTAAGAGCGTGCAAAAATTTAACAGGACGTACAGGATGCTCCCCTCAATAATTTGAGGTAGGGAACCTGGGATCGGAGAAGCCAGCTTAAGGAGATGTTGTTGTTGTTGTTGTGGTCTTCAGTCCTGAGACTGGTTTGATGCAGCTCTCCATGCTACTCTATCCTGTGCAAGCTTCTTCAACTCCCAGTACCTACTGCAACCTACATCCTTCTGAATCTGCTTAGTGTATTCATCTCTTGGCCTCCCTCTACGAGTTTTACCCTCCACGCTGCCCTCCAGTGCTAAATTGGTGATCCCTTGATGCCTCAGAACATGTCCTACCAACCGATCCCTTCTTCTGGTCAAGTTATGCCACAAACTTCTCTTCTCCCCAATCCTATTCAATACTTCCTCATTGGTTATGTGATCTACCCATCTAATCTTCAGCATTCTTCCGTAGCACCACATTTCGAAAGCTTCTATTCTCTCCTTGTCCAAACTATTTATCGTCCATGTTTCACTTCCATACATGGCTACACTCCATACAAATACTTTCAGAAAAGACTTCCTGACACTTAAATCTATACTCGATGTTAACAAATTTCTCTTCTTCTGAAACGCTTTCCTTGCCATTGCCAGTCTACATTTTATATCCTCTCTGCTTCGACCATCATCAGTTATTTTGCTCCCCAAATAGCAAAACTCCTTTACTACTTTAAGTGTCTCATTTCCTAATCTAATTCCCTCAGCATCACCCGACTTAATTCTACTTCATTCCATTATCCTCGTTTTGCTTTTGTTGATGTTCATCTTATATACTCCTCTCAAGACACTGTCCATTCCATTAAATTGCTCTTCCAAGTCCTTTGCTGTCTCTGACAGAATTACAATGTCATCGGCGAACCTCAAAGTTTTTATTTCTTCTCCATGGATTTTAATACCTACACCGAATTTTTCTTTTGTTTCCTTTACTGTTTGCTAAATATACAGATTGAATAACATCGGGGAGAGGCTACAACCCTATCTTACTCCCTTCCCAACCACTGCTTCCCTTTCACGCCCCTCGACCCTTATAACTGCTATCTGGTTTCTGTACAAATTGTAAATAGCCTTTCGCTCCGTGTATTTTACCCTTGCCACCTTTAGAATTTGAAAGAGGGTATTCCAGTCAACATTGTCAAAAGCTTTCTCTAAGTCTACAAATGCTAGAAACGTAGGTTTCCCTTTTCTTAATCTTTCTTCTAAGATAAGTCGTAAGGTCAGTATTGCCTCACGTGTTCCAGTATTTCTACGAAATCCAAACTGATCTTCCCCGAGGTCTGCTTCTACTAGTTTTTCCATTCGTCTGTAAAGAATTCGTGCTAGTATTTTGCAGCTGTGGCTTATTAAACTGATTGTTCGGTAATTTTCACATCTGTCAACACCTGCTTCCTTTGGGATTGGAATTATTATATTCTTCTTGAAGTCTGAGGGTATATCAGGAACAAAATCATGTTAGTGACGTAATGAACGTACCATATGTACTGTATCTTACAAAATGTCCTGAAACTGACAGCTATCAAACTCAATGCAAGCATGACATCGGTGAATAATATTCTGGCTCACCCTGACAAATATCCCTGGTGTGTTTCGAGTTACACCACAAGCAGCTACAATTCTGGCAACTACTTCCACCTTCGTAATCACTGGGGCCTCATACACAAGTGACTTTAAATATCCCAATTTGAAATAATCAAGGGGATTCAGGTCAGCGACCAGGAAATGCAGCATTGAGATGGTTGCGGACATCCACACTGAAGTCAGGCGCTGCACCATCGTGTTGTATCCACGTCCTCTCACGAACAGCCAAGAGTACGTTCTCCAACAACCCAAGTGGAACTCTCCACGAACCTCATGTGGCCATTCAGACGGCCAAGTAGAAGATACGGCTCATTGAGATCATTGCCTGCAAAGTTGGCCCAGATATTAACAGCGCAACGTACTGATGGTGTCACTACTACAGAGAGACAGTCTTCCTTACCCCACACCTGGCTGTTCGAAATGCCATCACGATCAAATGAGGCCCCGTCAGTAAATAGCTCGATTTGGCGGAAATCCATTGCTGGAGCAACAACTGACGCCATGCGTCCCTTGGTGCAACTCAGTCACAAGTACTGCATGGACTCATTGTGGGTGTAATTGTACAGGGCTATTACAAATGATTGAAGCGATTTCATAAATTCACTGTAGCTCAATTCATTGACATATGGTCACGACACACTACAGATACGTAGAAAAACTCGTGAAGTTTTGTTCGGCTGAAGCCACACTTCAGGTTTCTGCCGCCAGAGCGCTCGAGAGCGCAGTGAGACAAAATGGCGACAGGAGCCGAGAAAGCGTATGTCGTGCCTGAAATGCACTCACATCAGTCAGTCATAACAGTGCAACGACACTTCAGGACGAAGTTCAACAAAGATCCACCAACTGCTAACTCCATTCGGCGATGGTATGCGCAGTTTAAAGCTTCTGGATGCCTCACGGTTTAAAGTTTACGGCCCCTTTTTCTTCTGCGAAAAAAATTTTGCAGGACACGTGTATCTGGACATGCTGGAAAATTGGCGCATGCCACAACTGGAGACCGACAGCGCCGACTTCATCTTTCAACAGGATGGTGTTCCACCGCACTTCCATCATGATGTTCGGCATTTCTTAAACAGGAGATTGGAAAACCGATGGATCGGTCGTGGTGGAGATCATGATCAGCAATTCGTATCATGGCCTCCACGCTCTCCCGACTTAACCCCATGCGATTTCTTTTTGTGGGGTTATGTGAAAGATTCGGTGTTTAAACCTCCTCTACCAAGAAACGTGCCAGAACTGCGAGCTCGCATCAACGATGCTTTCGAACTCATTGATGGGGACATGCTGCGCCGAGTGTGGGAGGAACTTGATTATCGGCTTGATGTCTGCCGAATCACTAAAGGGGCACATATCGAGCATTTGTGAATGCTTAAAAAAACTTTTGAGTTTTTGTATGTGTGTGCAAAGCATTGTGAAAATATCTCAAATAATAAAGTTATTGTAGAGCTGTGAAACCGCTTCAATCATTTGTAATAACCCTATAGTTCGTGGAGTACTCGGCACAAGCTAGTATGTGCAGTACCCATTTCACGTGCAATACGGCGAGTATTTGCAGTGGGATCCGTTGAAACACGTTGCAGCACCTCCTCTTCAAGATCGGGTGTGCGAGTGATCCTCATGTTGCCAGGTCCCTCGTATCTTCTTTCCAATGAAATAAAGACTCGTCTCGACGGATGATGTCTGTTACGAAATCGTTCCCTGTACAGCCTTTCAGCAGCAACAGCATTGCAATATACTTCCTCATACACAAGGTACATGCCAGTGAGTTCTGCGAAACTGTCCCGGTACTACGCCATCGTATTGCACTGAAGGTCTCTGAATTGCACTGAGTAATGGATGGTCTGCCATGGGAAAATGTAAATACGAAACAATAGTGCCACCTTATGGACGAGTAAAGGAAACAAAACCTGCATCATGACTTCCTAGTAATCAGCCTCTTCCCCCTTGTTTCCTTACGGGAAATAGTGTGAATGTAAATAAACAGTACACTTGCCCGCGAAAGGCAAAGGTCCCAAGTTCGAGTCTCGGCCCGGCACACAGTTTTAATTTGCCAGGAACTTTCATATCAGTGCACATTCCGCCGCAGAGCGAAAATCTCATTCTGGCTGTGGCTAAGCCATGTCTCCGCAATATCTTTCTTCCTGGAGTGCTACTTCTGCTAGGTTCGCAGGAGATCTGCGAAGTCTGGAAGGTAGGATACGAGATACTGGCAGAAGTGAAGCTGTGAGGACGGGGCGTGAGTCGGGCTTGGGTAGCTCAGATGGACGCCGGCACGGTAGCTCAGCGTGTTCGGTCAGAGAGCCGGTTGGCCTCTGTAACAAAAAACTGAGTGGAAGGATCAACAAACGAACGGAAGTCATGTGACGTCCGCAACGACTAAACACAACGATCAACAACGAACAAAAAAAGAGGAGCACGGTGGTGTAGTGGTTATGATACTAAACTGTTCCGTGAAGGGTCGTGAGTTCCAAACTCACCTGGACTGTACGATTTGCCGGCACGGTAGCTTAGCGTGTTCGATCAGAGGGCTAGCTACCCTCTGTAATAAAAAAAAATGAGTGAACTGATCAAGGAACAACCTGAACGGGTGTCGTGGGACGTCCGCCCTGAACGAATACAACGAACAATTTAGAACAAAATGAGATCAACGAAGAATTAAAAAAAAATAGTAGAGCACTTGCCCGCAAAAGCAAACGTCCCGAGTTCGAGTCTTGCTTCGGCGCACAGTTTTAATCTGCCAGGAAGTTTCATATCAGCGCACACGCCGCTGCAGAGTGAAAATCTCATTCTGGAAACAGTACACTACATGTAAACTTGTACACATGTTAGTTGTAAACAAGCTGGAAAACAGTCCTGCTAGACAAAGCGGTAGACAAGTTTACTTCCATATCTTCTTCTCCGACCCTAGGTTCCCTACCTCAAATTGTTCAGTGGAGCATCGTCTATGACCTGTTAAATTTTTGCACGCTCTTACGGAAACACCCTGTATAACTCAATCTACAGAAACGAACTCGGTGTCATACATAGGCAGGTATAAACGTAAAAATTATTACTTACGTCATTAAGTTTTCCACATTGTCCACTACAGCTCAGCAAAGGGGAGGAGAAAACGAAATGGAACATATCGAGTTGAGAGGGTAAGTTATTTCAGTGATAACAGAATCCGACCTAATTTATAAAGAAACTGATAGTAGGAGCCGACCTATCTGTAAGACGTTGCAACCCACTCTGATTTGGATGTACTCACTGATTCTGATGGGAACGGTTCATAAAGCCATTGCACATTCTCCTCAGGCAGGCTAGCCCACAACTGTTGCAACAGATCCTTGATATCATGGGTATTGGGACTGGCATGGTTTGGACGTCCTGGATGGTCCCACACATGTTCTATCGGGGACAGATCTAGGCTATTGCTGGCCACAGGAGTACCTCAGCATCAAACAGGCAGTTCGCAGAAGGAAGCAGCACGTGGGAAAGCGCATTTTCCTGTTGAAATGAGGCACCATGAGAAGCAACAACTGAGGACGCAAGAATCCGTCAAGACACAAAACTACACCTATAAATATTTCTGGTTCCATATATTAAACAAATTATCATAAAACAAGATACAGCTCTACAGCCAATCCTGACTCCCATCACTTGGTGTTAGTTAAAAGGAATAAACCTCTTACCCCTTCAACAAATTTTCATATTACGGACAAACTATAATTACTAGCACTATTAGCAAGAGACAAAAACTTCCGTTTAAAAGACAAAAGAAAAACAATGCAATCAAGAGCTCACAGGTTCGTTGTGCGTGGCCGGTTATGACAGCGCAAGCCGCTTAGCAAACCTTCTCACACAACCTAACTTAAGATTTCGGTCAATCCTTTCAGCAAACGAGGGCTGAGAGTTATAAGGCGTAGTGGTGATATGTGTTCTTCACCGGCCAAAACAAAACTTCCTAAACTCCTTGTAGGGAAAGGCTGGGGCGTTGTCACTTACTACGACCTTGGGAGGACCGAAGCTAGTGAAGACCTGCTCAAAGTGCTTACACTGACAGCCGCCGTGGTACTATTGCTAGGAATAAACCATAAGAATCTGGTGAACGTTTCATCAAAGCCAAAATATAGCGATTTCCTCTCTGTGTATGGGACGATGGATCTGGATAGTCGATAAAATTTTGTCCGTAGGTCAGCATTCGCAGGTGGACTTCCGCGAACCTCGATTAGGGCCAGTATCAGGTTTCGTAAATGGCTCACATACCGCTACCAATCTGCGAATATCGCCATCCGTACCCTTCCCAGTCAGTTGTTCCCTCGCTATGAGCTGTGTTTTATTATACCCCAAATGCCCTCCACACACAGACAGATGGAAGTACTTTAATACACCGGGGATTAAACTACTGGGTACACACAGCTTAGGTCTCTTGCTACCATGGAGTGAAAACATAGCAAGCCCTTCTGCTCGGAGTAGCCTAACTTGCCATGGATGTATTGTAATTCTTGATCATGTCGGTGCTCCCCATTGAGATTGACAGACAAGGATGGTATTTCTGTTATACGCATATAGTACACTTCGCTTCCCCTGGAGACTGGCTCTTGCTCGGCCTCAGCTTCTTGAAACATGTGGCTTGTGACATCGGAAACTTGATTTTCGTCACCTCTGATATGGAAGACATCAAACTGAAAGGAGAAAATCCTCTCCGCCACCGCTCTATCCATCAGGTCTTACAAGGGCGGACCAACACCCTACTCAAGGCCTGGTTGTCCGTTTCGAGGCGAAACTTGTGATGTTCCAAATAAAATTTGTACTTTCCAGGGCCGAAAGGACAGGCCATGGTTGTAACTCATATACAGAATATTTAGACTCAGCACCTAATAACGCCCTGAACACATACGCAAGAGGCCGTCTCTCGCCATTCTGTTCTTGTAATAGCACAGCTGCCAGCCCTACGTTGGACGCAGGCGCACTTAAGGCCTGCTTCAGTGTTTCGAACGCTATCTGTTGTGACCCTCCTCAGATAAACTTGACGCCCTTCCTACGCAGCTGGTTAATCGGTGCCACCAACTGGACGAAATAGGGTATAAACTTTCGAACAAAATTACCATACCGACAAAACAGCAATGGCTTCTTTATTCTAGGGCATGGGTAACTGTGGGATATCTGTAGTCCAAATTTGATTCAAAGTGACTCTCTTTTGCTAGACAATGTGCCCTAAGAAGGAAATCTCGCTATGAACCAAGGTCATTTTGGTAGGTTTTACCGTCAAATCAGCTTCTCTAAGCCGTTCTAAAACTTGGTGTAAGTGACCAAGATGCAGCTCAAAATTGCCGCTGTACGTAACCACATCATCCAAATAGTTTTACAGGAACTTAAACTTGATGTCACTTAGAAAAGGATCTGAAAGACGCCACAAAATGGTCGCACCGGTGGCCACTCAAATGGGGGATCTGTTAAGTTCAAGAAAATTATAATCTGTTCAAAGTATCGTAACCGATTTAGACTGTTCCAAGAGGGGAATCTGGTTATAAATCTGATTTAAATCCTGGACCGAGAAATCTTTGGCTTCCGCAAACCAGGTAAAACAATTACGTATCTCCTGTAGCGGAACAAATTCCAAAACAATCTTCTGGTTTAGGGCATGGTAATCAACCACAGGCCTAACTTCTTCACCATGAGACTTAGAGACGAAGAAAATTTGGGTTGCGTAGGATGAAACTGATGGTCGAATCACATGTCTGCCAGCAACTGATTAATAATTCCGTACAGTTTCTCCATTTCAAGCGGAGACAACCGATACAGCGTCTGGCACACGGGGTTCTGATCACTAAGTCTTATGTGACACTTAATTTTATTGGTCACCCCTAAACGATTCGTAAATACTTCTGGAAACTCACCCAACAAATCAATCAACTGGGAGACTTGGCCTTCTGGCAAATGACAAATGTCGACCTTAGCAGCCTGAACGCCCACTTTACACGCCTTGATTTCTGCCCTAAGGGGACACATTTTAAAACTTTCCCCAGGCCTGAACTTAAAGGAAAACTGACCACTTAGCGTAGTCCACCAAACACTTAGTCACCTGCAAAAAATGGTAACCTAGAATAAGGTTAGCCGACAAACTCTGGACAACCCAGCACTTGAGGGGCCATGTAAAAAATCTGAATTTTAAACTTAAATGCAAGCCTGACCTACTACGTCGAGAGGCCACCCATAAGCAGCGATACAAAGTTGATTCTCCAATTTTATCCCCGGCAAAAATTTTTACGACTCTTAACACTGATCTCACAGAAAGAAATACGTACCTAAAACACAATAAGAAAGCACACTCACTTTCCTTTCTATATTCTTAGCGGTTTGTTTGGAACACTCAGAACCAAACAACGAGCACGGATCAGGCTCCAAATCGATACGACTATTAATGCTGGATACAACGGCCTTAAACACCCTAACAGCGTAGAGCACGACCCCACTACATCGTCAGATGTGGAGCATTAAATGCGTCTCGCTGTTTAATATCCATTCGAACAGCGCAGCAAGACAACAACCGCACCTCCTACACCGAACCTGTGGGCACAAACAAACGCCGAGAGCCCTTGTCAGCAACCACGTCTGCTAAAGGCCTCCAGCCAAACCAGTTCCGTTGTCAGGAAGACGCCACGCCAAGATGCACCACAGAACGATGCCGCCAAACTAACCGCCATGCCACTCACTGCCCAATGCTCGGTGCCTGCCCTCATCGCCAGCTTTTTTTTTTTTTTTTTTTACTTTATTGTTATTTTAAAACCTGTACAACTCAGGTAGGCTGGCAGTGGCACACTACGCCGCTCTTCAGCCATAGCATTTTACAAGAGTATAAAACATGGTGAATGACAATGAACAAAGTGACGGGCAAAAGAGAGAGGTCACAGAGACATAAAAAACACTGAGTCGTTCACAGGTGACGATAACAACACTGAAAACACGTCGGCACGGCGCACAAAACACTGATGAGTCCGACGGCACAAGTGAACGTAGGAGTGGGACGGCGGACACCAAAAACACTATACGACGTCACACACACGAGACACAAAAGGCGACGATTCATCGCCAGCCGCGGCGCCCTCTCTTTAAGCCGCTGCCAGCCAACCGCAGCGGTTCCGAGCAAACATCTACAGTCTCGCAGATAAACCAGCGCAAACCAAGGATATCGGCTCACAGTGTTCACTCTGCATCAGACGTCCGCAGCTCGTGTTCTCGCGGTAGCGTTCTCGCTTCCCGAGCACCGGGTTAGATTCCCGGGCGGTCAGGGAGCCTCGAGATGACTAGGTGTTTGTGCTGTCCTCATCATTTCATCATCATTCACGAAAGTGGCGAGACTGCGATTCCCCACCGTCACCCTTTTTACTTTACATGCAGTTTATATGGCATAATATTTTAATTAATTTTATAGTGTTTATTGTTGCGAGCATGACAGATAAAATACGATTTTCACTATTAGTTTCTGCAGTTGAAAATATTTTAACTTTATGCACTTTGACGTATTGCGTGGGGATAGGATACGCACAACACTGAAAGATTTCCTGTTGTGGAAGTACGATCTTTAATTTGCAAACTACTTTTATATAACACTGATCTGGCTTGTTAGATATGGAACATGATACCATTAGTGTAACTAATCACGGAATAAAAAAATGCCCTTCGCTACTTTCATCTCTTGAATGCACAGAAAATTACTCTTATTACCTGTGCGGAAGTTACAGTATTTTATGTTCACTAAACGTAAAAGCTGCAGTGGAATTTTTTGAAGTATATGAAGACTATTAACTGCCACAACTAACATGAGAGCATGAAACAAACAAAATGAAATTTAATGATTATGTTATTAGCCAGAACAGGTTTTGCACAGCAGTCTTTGATCACACACAAGTAAAATTTTATCACTCATGAATTATTTACGTAACTGATAACATAATAGCAGCTGCCCATGTCCACCTGAAAATGACATAATAAAATCCACAATTTCCCTCTGCAGTCTCCAGGAAGCTGAAAGAGATAATTTTAACATACCGTAACCTACCTGCTATATTACCTGCTTTCAATCAATTTAATTTGAATTTTCCGCGGCAGCGGTTCCACAATCGCCGAACGGCTCTGCGTCATGAAAAATTCCTAATATGCTGAAAACTACAAAGAATATGGAATGAAATCTTGGGCAAGCTAGCAATAAATTATTACAGGTAATAATTTTAACAATTTCTATATTCAAAAAATCAACATAAATTGAAAGTACACACCTTTTACAAATATAAACCTCCAACGGCGTCTTTCTCTATCAAAGGACAAACGAAGGCTACGCGTTCAAGTGAGCGTCACAGGCTCTTACAACTTTAACGGCTACAAGAAGACAGAGAAAAAAATGGCTCTGAGCACTATGGGACTTAACATCTGAGCTCATCAGTCCCCTAGAACTTAGAACTACTTAAACCTAACTAACTTAAGGACATCACACACATCCATGCCCGAGGCAGGATTCGAACCTGCGACCGTAGCGGTCGCGCGGTTCCAGACTGAAGCGCCTTTAACCGCGTGGCCACACTGGCCGGCAGAAGACAGAGAGAGTAATATTAGAGTAATATTTTAACCTCCACTACTAATAGGCAATTTAATAACCATCTTTGTAATTATTTTTCATTATCTGCTTTGATACATACATTCGCCGACCACAGACGTTATTTGTGAAATATAGATACATAAATATTGCACAAACATAAACAATGAAAAATTATTTCGTTTTATACATAATCGACAACCATTCATACAGTAATGAAATAATAATAATAATACAGATAAATGTTTATTTTTATTATTTTTTATAGTCTACCGATTTTGTAAATGTCTTGCCAGGAGACGTCACACTGAG
This sequence comes from Schistocerca serialis cubense, assembly GCF_023864345.2. Lineage (NCBI taxonomy): Eukaryota > Metazoa > Arthropoda > Insecta > Orthoptera > Acrididae > Schistocerca > Schistocerca serialis. The sequence goes on from NC_064645.1 coordinate 145,630,738, forward strand.
CAAAGGTTGGGAATTTGTACGGACGCTGATAACCGCGCAGTTGAGCGCCCCACAAACCAAACATCATCATCATCATCATCTACATCAGACGCTGTTCACGCCTCTTACATAGCCTCTAGGTCTGGTAAGAGCATTAATCAAGACTAATAGTTATACATTCTGCCTATCGTTCTACCTGTCACAGAGAACTGCAACTATCATTTAGATACCCTCCGATGGCAAGTACGACTATGATGTTACATTGACATCCGGTCATGTCTTCCGGTGGGCTTCACTTTTTTGTTAAGAAGTGTTTTAGGTGATTACTGAGGCAGAATTAAGTTCTCCTTATTGGATCTCTGGCTTGGAATGTTATTGTCTTCGTTTTCTGAGTTGAAATACCCAACACTCTTTCTTTACTAGTATGTAACCACTGGTAACAAGTTCTTTGTGAGTCACCATATTAATATACGACACAGTAATTTGGCGCACATTTGATAGATAACCGAGATGATGTTTTAATTTTTTTTTAATAACTATGTGTATGTGCGTCTCATGGTTGTGACACAGTACTTGGTAGAGAGGAGGGCTTCAGCTTAAGTTAAAATACTGAATACTGATTCAAACCATTTATTTTTAATACAGAATGTAACAGTTTTTCTTACAGAATGCTCTCTTAAAGCAGTATCAAGTATAGCATCGTAAGTATCACTTACAATTTTAAGAAAGAATGTAAACGTTTAATTTGTCAAATACTTATCGTGCAGGTAAAACAGTGTGCAAAGCGCTTAGCGCAAAGTGTTTTTGTCTAGGTGAAAAGGATACTCCAATGTGCAGTGTTCGTGCAGCCACGATACTAGTGCCCGTCGATATTCCACTGCAAAATCCGTTGAAGAGAGAAGCTGTTCGTAGGAAACGGTAGCACTGCCGAGCATGATTCGACCGTTGTTCCACTCCTAGCTGCTCTGCAATTGGTACACCAAGTTGAAGAGCTGGTACGATAACTTCATCAGCTGCAAAAAACCACACATTTAATGCCAATGAAAAGTTCCATTGAATCAGTGCAAAGAATCATTTTAAAGATTAGTTATACATTTCCTCGACCTGTAGGGTTGATCCAACTTTGCAATAATAATTATCTCCTCCAGAGTGAAGTATGTCATGTGACCTGCTTTACAGCGCGATTAGTCGCAGTGAATTGTGAATTATGGTACCTAAATTGAATGCAGTTGTCTTTTTTTTTTTTTTTTTTTTTTTTTAAATTCCGATTCCCCCGAAGGGGACGGGCTGGCAGCGGCTTAGTACGCTGCTTGTCAACCTGTGGGGCGGCATGTGGAATTACGTTGTTTAAATGTTTTGTAGATGCAGAAAAGATGCATTTCCCGGCCGATTTACCATATGTGGGGCGGCGGGTGGAATTAATTGTTATATAAATGTTCCTATTATTTATGCAGTCTTTTGCCGTTCTCAACACTGGCTCTCTAACTACAATATTGGCAACCAGAAAGTGATTAACAAAACGTGAAGCCTGTAATTAGAGTTCCTAGTGCCCACTTCATCTGAGAAATACACTTATAGCTACAGCTTAAAGCTCTGAGGAATTAGGAAATTGGCTGGGATTCATAATCAAAAACGATCGTGTAAAAACGTTCGCTATATTCTGAAAGTCACAGATGAAAAAAAAAAAAAACCACACAATCCAACTACCAGAGCAGTTCAGTCTAATGTCCTGATGCAACTATAACTGTCCAAATTACATGTTTAAGTGAATGCTCGCCATAATTTGATGAAAATGTTCATCAAACGCCACGCTAAATAATGGTAGAATGTTTGTCCCGCGGCGGCACGTGAAAATACGACATACGCAAACTGAAGGTAGATCATTAAAGTCATCCCAGAATTAACACTTCACTCGAAAATGATTTCGTGGTTACGCGTATCCCGAGTAACTTATTACGGCATCCGAGGCTGTTTATAGTAATGATACCGACGCGACGCGACTCCCGACACAGATGGTGTGCTATTCACCGTCTGGAGAGAACTGGGGCCTTGCTTCCTCGCGCAGCGTTCTTATATATAAAGCCGCAGTGCGGACGGCGAAGGGAACGCCTGATCAAATCGGCTCTCCCGACTAGCCGCTGGGCTAGTAATGCACCACTTTAAGTTATTGAATAAATCACCGCTTCCTTTGCTGATGGCCAATGAAGCTCTCAATTTAAATGTGCATTCAGCACACAGGTAAGTAATCATAATGAAAGTCTGACGTGGCTAAGTCAACTATTTTGGGCGAGAGAATTACTTTAATTACAATATACGCAGTAGACGAGCTCTGAACTTGCCCTTTGGAGACACACTATCGCTATAGTTTTATAGTTATTCAATTGAAACTTCTCACATCTTTATGATTATAGCGGATCTCCCTTCTACTTAAATTTAAACATCCTAGCCTTATTTATTAGCCTACTTAATCTATCTTGCTTCCTTAATGTTTAAGACAAAAATCAGAAAATCATGAATTTCAACTAAAATTTTAATTTGTGAGATCCAAAGTACTGTTTCTATTAAATTATTACGAAAAAGGAATCTAAATATAAATTTTTAAGTCTCTAGCTCTTTTCTGTTGCGCCAATGATTTTTACAGATAAACGTCCAAATTTCGAAAATGGTTAAAGTTATCGAACTGATATTCAGCACATATTGACTTCGTATTACTCCTGACATGCTAGAACCGTTTCAGGTTTTACTTGATTTTTAAAGTATTGCGCAACATTTATGACGTCAGAGCTAGTTACAGAGGACTAGGCTGGCACACAATGGAAAGACTGATGAGAATTTTATAAGGTGTGAGTAGGCTACTTCCCTACAAGCCTACAGAATTTTTAAAACATGTGAAGATAAGAAACAATAAAAGCAGGCGATAAAACGGGGGCTTAAACTGTGAAACGGCGGAAAATTGTGGAAAGTTAAAACATAAAACAAAGGGTGGGCGATGCTAATAAAATACACAGGAAGCAGACAGGTAAAATAGTAGACAGACAATTAAAAACACGGCGACAGTCTGGTTTCTGTTCGCAAGAGATATAAAAATCACACCCAGTGACAGTACGATGTCCGTTCGCAACACTTCGGAAAAGATGCACAACACTTAACAATCACTGGAAACACTGCACTAAAAATTCGGAACGAAGATGACACACCACAGCCAAGGGCAGATGGGCTGGGAGGGGGGGGGGGGGGGGGACCTGGACAGATGGGGTGAAGAAAAAGGGGGGAGGAGAGGAAAAACGAAAGGGGGGGAACCGATGGAGGGAAAGGACTCAAAAGGGGGGAGGGGGGGTTCTTGTTTGTCTGCCTTTCCTTTATATAGAAAAGGCAGACAAAATATACTATATATATATATATATATATATATATATATATATATATATATATACTACGTAAAGTTAAGGTGGATTGGGGGGGGGGGGAGGGCAGGATAAGAAAGGACTTATGAGATCAGCTACATCGGGATTTTATGCGGAATCAACGGCGACGAGTGAAAATCTGTGCCGGACCAGGACTCCGGCTTACGAGGCAGTTGCGTTATCCAGCGCGCAGCCCAGCTACAGTGTTTATCGCAATTGCGCGGAATATCTCGGCACGCTCCCCGGCCTATTCACACTCCTACCTAGCGCCACCTGCTCGCAGTCCCCGTCTATGCCCTCCGTGCTCGCTAATTTTAGATTACCGCTGGAGGACGACGCAAATCTGCATCTGCACTCATGTTTGTGAATTCATATGCCATCAAGGCGTATCAGTTACATTATGTGATCAAAAGTATCCGGACAATTCCAAAAACATACGTTTTTCGTATTAGGTGCATTATGCTGCCACCTACTGCCAGGTACTCCATATCAGCGACCTCAGTTGTCATTAGACATCGTGAGAGACCAGAATGGGGCGCTCCGAGCAACTCACGGACTTCGAACGTGGTCAGGTGATTAGGTGTCACTTCTCATATGTCTGTACGCGAGATTTCCACACTCCGCACCTTGTAACGCCCTGCGCGGCTTCCCCCGTCGGAGGTTCGAGTCCTCCCTCGGGCATGGGTGTGTGTATTGTAAGCTAGTTTAAGTTGGATTAAGTAGTGCGTAAGCTTAGGGATCGATGACCTCAGCTCTTTGGTCCCATAAGACCTTACCACAAATTTCGAAATTTTTCAGACTCCTAAACATCCCCAGGTCCACTGTTTCCGATTTGATAGTGAAGTGGAAACGTGGAGGGGCACGTACAGCGCAAAAGCGTACAAGCCAACCTCGTCTGCTAACTGACTGAGAGCGCCGACAGTTGAAGAGCGTCGTAATGTGTAACAGGCAGACATCTATCCAGACCATCACACATGAATTCCAAACTGCATCAGCATACACTTAAAGTACTATGACAGTTAGGCGGGAGGCGAGAAAATTTGAATTTCATGCTCGAGCGGCTGCTCGTAAACCACACACCACGCTGGTAAATGCCGTACGACAACTCGCTTGGTGTAAGGAGGGTAAACACTGGACGATTGAGCAGTGGAAAACAGTTGTGTGGAGAGACGAATCACGGTACACAATGTGGCGATCCGATGTCAGGATGTGGGTATGGCGAATACCCGGTGAACGTCATCTGCCAGCATGTGTAGTGCCAACAGTAAAATTAAGAGGAGGTAGTCTTATGATGTGGTTGTGTTTTTCTTGGAGGGGGCTTGCACCCCATGTTGTTTTGCGTGGCACTATCATAGCACAGGCCTACACTGACGTCTTAAGCACCTTCTTGCTTCCCACTGTTGAAGAGCAATTCGTGGATGGCGATTGCATCTTTCAACTCGATCGAACACCTGTTTATAACGCACGGCGTGTGGCGGAGTGGTTAGACGACAGAAACAACGCCGTGCTGGATCCCAACGGTCTCGTATCACTAGCAGTCGAGATGACGCGCATTTTATCCGCATGGCTGTAACGGATCGTGCAGTCACGTCTCGATTGCTGAGTCAACAGATGGGGGCGTTTCCAAGACAACAACCATCTGCACAAACAGTTCAACGACGTTTGCAGCAGCATGGACTATCAACTCTGAGACCATGGCTGCGGTTACCCTTGACGCTGCATCGCAGACAGGAGCGCCTGCCATGGTGTACTCAACGACGAACCTGGGTGCACGACTGGCAAAACGTCATTTTTTCGGATGAATCCAGGTTCTGTTTACAGCATGATGATGGTCGCATCCGTGTTTGGTGACATCGCGGTGAACGCACATTGGAAGCGTGTATTCGTGATCACTATACTGGTGTCACCCGGCGTGATGGTATGGGTTGCCATTGGTTACACGTCTCGGTCACCTTTTGTTCACATTAATGGCACCTTGAACACTGGACGTTGCATTTCAGATTTAGACCCGTGGCTCTACCCTTCATTCGATCCCTGCGAATCCCTACGTTTCAGCAGGATAATGCACGACCGCATGTTGCAGGTCCTGTACGGGCCTTTCTGGATACAGAAAATTTTCGACTGTTGTCCTGGCCAGCACATTCTCCAGATCTCTCATCAATTGAAAACGTCTGGTCAATGGTGGCCGAGCAACTGGCTCCTCACAATACGCCAGTCACTACTCTTGCTGAACTATGGTATCGTGTTGAAGCTGCATGGGCAGCTGTACCTGTACACGCCATGCAAGCTCTGTTTGACTCAATACCTAGGCGTATCAGGGCCGTTATTACGGCCAGACGTGGTTGTTCTGGGTACTGATTTCTCATGATCGGTGCACCTAAGTGGCGTGAAAATGTAATCACATGTCAGTTCTAGTATAATATATTTGTCCAATGAATACCTGTTTATCATCTGCATTTCTTCTTGGTGTAGCAATGTTAATGGCCAGTAGTGTACGTGAGATATTTTAATACTGGCGACCTCACTCGTCCAAACCTATATGGAACTTCCTGTTTGCCTAGAATCATGAAATTTGGCAAAAAGGAGGGTTTCACCGTACAACCAACGCAAAAAAATGCGAAAACCGTAAATAATAATTTTTGTCATTTCTTATTTGACTCTATTTGTCCGTTCGTCTGTTTTTTTCTCAGGAACGGGTTTACGTATCAAGATGAACTTTATGTCACATGCCAAGGTCTATAGGTTCATGGCGGCGTAATAAATATAAGCTTCTAAGTCACTGCAACCAAAAGCTAGGACCATTTAGGTCATTATAACCTACAATGTGCTTCCCGTTAGCCTAGAATCACGAAATTTAGCAGGAAGCAAGGTACCGCAATAAAAGTAAAGGGAAAAAATCCGAGAACTGTTAATTTATCTACATAAAAAATGTTTCTTTTTTATTTGTTATCCGATATCAAACTTGAAATTAAAACAATCAGTAGTCCTGCATTCAGGCTGGCTGGATCGCAATGATAAAAGTCAAACATCAGGTTAGGAATGACGTTATTGCTCACATGGTGTGTTGTGAAATTTATCCATCACCAGATATCCAGGAGTGATTACTTCACGTAGATATGGCGTTTCAACTTGTATATGAAACAAACATTCGCAGACCAGTCTGCGAATGTTAATTTCATCCATAATCAGACATCAAGGAGCGATGCAGAACTGCTGATTGTGATAATAATGGTCGCCTGCCTCCTGCATGACTTTTTTTACATTTATAGTTCTAAAATTAAAACATTCTCAAAATCTTGACATCCCTGGGACTGATATCTTGCCAGTATCAATGTTGATAACACGTAAAAACGGTCGAGATTCTCTATTTCCAGAATGGATAAACTATGTACACGTAATTAAGATCGTGCGGAGCCCCCAGTGCATGAGTACTACTCATACATGGCCAGTTTTTTTTATTTTTTTTATATGTCCCTTTTTCATTTGACTGGTCCTTACACGTTCCATGGCTCGTCAAATATTCTACTTCGGATTTCATACAGCTCTCGGGAATGTTTTTAATTCTCCGTCCTATAATCTGGGTCTCGGCCCCATGATCTGGGTCTTCCCCCCACGCACATCCACCTTTCCCTTGCAAGTGATGAAGCATCTATGTGGTAAACAACTGAAGAGTGGTAGTGAGATGTAGATGGTTTTCACACATTGGCTCCAACACAGTGCAGAATACGTTTGTTAGAAAAAAAATGCGAATCTTTATTTGCCTAAAGGAAAAGTGACCCAGTTCCAGTGGGGAAAATGTCGAGATGTACCTCAGTGATTACTGTAACAGTCGCTGTACGTTTTCCCAAGGTTCCTGTTCTCTCTACAACGCAGGTGAAAACGAGCTTCTACAAGGGGCGTTCAAGATGTAATGCAATACTTTTTTTCTGAAACCAGGTTGCTTTTATTCAGGATTACAACACACTGTATTAATCCTCATTCTTTTCGCTACAAAATCCTTTTTGTCAACATAATCTCCGTTCAATGTGACGGCCTTACGCCACCTTCGTGGGAGTACTGAATGCCCGCATAGTACCACCTTACTGGTAGTCGTCGGGGCCGACATATTGCAGCATCAATGACCTCCCCACCATCCACAACATACTGCGTCCTGCGGAATGCATCTCTCATTGGACGAAACAGATGTAAGTCGGACGAGGCGAGATGCTGGGTGTAGGGTGGATGAGGAAGAACAGTCCAATGAAGTTTTTTGAGCGCCTCTCGGTGCGCGCACTATTGTGAGGCCTTGCGTTGTCATGGAGAAGTTCGTTTCCATTTTTGTGGTGACAAGCACACTGAAGTTCTTTCTTCAATTTCCTCAGGATAGCATAACACAATTCAGAGTTGATCGTTGCATCATGAGGGAGCACATCAATAACCCCTTTAGAGTCCCAGAAGATCTTCGCCATGACTCTATTGGCTGAGAGTGTCGCTTTGAATTTTTTCTTCGTAGGAGATTCTCGTTTTGTTTCCGGTTCAAACTGATGTTTCGCCTGCGATGATGACAAAACATTGTGCACGATGAGTCTCATAAAGCGCAACCAACGTCGCACGCACTGTCCCTTGTTGCTCTTTACGGTCTTCTGTTATGCGGCGAGGAAGACAACACGCACATACCTTTGAGTAGCCTATCCCAGCAATGGACGTGTGTGTCACCACTACCAACAGAGACGTCCAGTTGTGCAGCGAGGTGTTTGATTGTAATGGCTCAAATGTCTCTGAGCACTATGGGACTTGCTGAGGTCATCAGTCCCCTAGAACTTAAAAGTACTTAAACCTAACTAACCTAAGGACATCACACACATCCATGCCAGAGGCAGGATTCGAACCTGCGACCGTAGCGGTCGCGCGGTTCCAGACTGTAGCGCCTAAAAACGCTCGGCCACTCCGGCCGGCTTGATTGTAATCATTTGATCTCATCGAATGAGAGTGTCCACACGTTCCAACACTGCAACAGTTACAGATTCGAGAGGCTTGCCGGCACGTGCAACCTTGTTGCGATGATGACAGGCACTTTGTTTTTGTTGACTGCCAGGTCTCCGTAGACGTTCTGCAAGCGCCTATGAATATCAGGGATGCTCTGATTTTCCTCCTATAGAAACGCAATGACAGCTTTCTGTTTGGAACGCACCTCCTTTAACAGACGCCACCTTGACGTCTACGATGGCGCCTCTACCAATCGGAACTTCATGAAACTAGAGGGGTTGAAGCGGGAATATTTCACGATATCCCACAACAAATGTTGCATTTATTTAACCGAAACTGGCCGAGAAAAAAATGTGTTGGTTTACTTATTTAACGCCCCACGTAGTTAACACTCGGAGAATGTGTTTTTGTCTGTGTGCCGGCCGGGGTGGGCGAGCGGTTCTAGGCGCTACAGTCTGGAGCCGCGCGACTGCTACGGTCGCAGGTTCGAATCCTGCCTCGGGCGTGGATGTGTTTGATGTCCTTAGGTTAGTTAGGTTTAAGTAGTTCTAAGTTCTAGGGGACTGATAACCTCAGCAAGTCCAATAGTGCTCAGAGCCATTTGAACCATTTTGTCTCTCTCTCTCTCTCTCTCTCTCTCTCTCTCTCTCTCTCTCTGTGTGTGTGTGTGTGTGTGTGTGTGTGTGTGTGTGTGTGTGTGTCTGTGTGTCTGTGTGTGTGTGTGTGTGTGTGTGTGTGTGTGTGTGTGTGTGTGTGTGTGTGTCTGTGTGTGTGGAACTGACCTCCTGGTAAGTCTCCCTGGAGATGGTGATGAGCTTCCCCACCCTGAGGCGGAGGGGCTGTCCTGCACGTACCATGAAGATGAGTAGCGAGCTCTTGAAGCGGCCGTCGGTGTCTGGCCAGTGGCAGCTGTATGCCGAGTGCACGAGTCGCTCACTCTGCAACAGACCAAGATAGCTCAGGAAATCATATGAGCACATGAATGAGCAGTGTAATTGTGGGACATTCTTCTCTTACGTGCCTTGAAATCTCGTTTTTGTTTAGGTCTTAAGCTACAAGTAAGGTTCTTTACAATTATTTTTATTTAAGTACACTACTCGCCATTAAAAATGCTACACCAAGAAGAAATGCAGATGATAAACGGGTATTCATTGGACAAACATATTATACTAGAATGGACATTTGATTACATTTTCACGCAATTTGGGTGCATAGATCCTGAGAAATCAGTACCCAGAACAACCACCTCTGGCCGTAATAACGGCCTTGATACGCCTGGGCATTGAGTCAAACAGAGCTTGCATGGCGTATACAGGTACAGCTGTCCATGCGGCTTTAACACGATACCACAGTTCATCAAGAGTAGTGACTGGCGTATTGTGACGAGCCAGTTGCTCGGCCACCATTGATCAGACGTTTTCAATTGGTGAGAGATCTGGAGAATGTGCTGGCCAGGGCAACAGTCGAACATTTTCTGTATCCAGAAAGGCCCGTACAGGACCTGCAACATGCGGTCGTGCATTATCCTGCTGAAATGTAGGGATTCGCAGGGATCGAATGAGGGGTAGAGCCACAGGCCTAAATCTGAAATGTAACGTCCAGTGTTCAAGGTGCCCTCAATGTGAACAGGAGGTGACCGAGACGTGTAACCAATGGCAACCCATACCATCGCGCCGGCTGACACCAGTGTAGCCATCACGAATACACGCTTCCTATGTGCGATCACCGCGATGTCGCCAAACACGGATGCGACCATCATCATGCTGTAAACAGAACCTGGATTCATCTGAAAAAATGACGATTTGCCATTCGTGCACCCAGGTTCGTCGTTGAGTACACCATCGCAGGCGCTCCTGTCTGTGATGCAGCGTCAAGGGTAACCGCAGCCATGGTTTCCGAGCTGATAGTTCATGCTGCTGCAAACGTCGTCGAACGGTTCGTGCAGATGGTTGTTGTCTTGCAAATGACCCCATCTGTTGACTCAGGGATCGAGGCGTGGCTGCACGATCCGTTACAGCCATTCGGATAAAATGCCTGTCACCTCGACTGCTAGTGATACGAGGCCGTTGGGATCCAGCACGGAGTTCCTTATTACCCTCCTGAACCCACCGATTACATATTCTGCTAACAGTCGTTGGATCTCGACCAACGCGAGCAGGAATGTCGCGATACGATAAACCGCAATCGCGATAGGCTACAATCCGACCTTTATCAAAGTGGGAAACGTGATGGTACGCATTTCTCCTCTTTACACGAGGCATCACAACAACGTTTCACCAGGCAACGCCGGTCAACTGCTGTTTATGTATGAGAAATCGGTTGGAAACTTTCCCCATGTCCGCACATTGTAGGTGTCGCCACCGGCGCCAATCTTGTGTGAATACTATGAAAAGCTAATCATTTGCATATCACAGCATCTTCTTCCTGACGGTTATATTTCGCGTCTGTAGCACGTCATCTTCGTGGTGTAGCAATTTTAATGGCCAGTAGTGTAACTGTCCGTGACTAAACACTGACCATGGACCTCGTCGAGGAATGGGGCTTGCGTGTCTCAATAACACAGGCAGCCGTACAGTACGTGCAACCACATCAGAGGAGTACCTACGAAGAGTGTGGGACAGCTAGTGTGGCTGACAACACTGTGAGAGATCTGGCAACGCAGTGTTGTTCTACCTGTGTAGAACGGTGTGTTCATTCATTCCAGTTGCTCAATCCAAGTTTCAGCTCTACAGCCATCACGTAATTATTGAGTGCCTCTTCAATAAAGCTGTGTTCTTACTGTGTGTTACGAAAATGAAACAAAGGAAGTCAGAGCAATGAACGTTATGCCATCAAGTTTTGTGTTAAGTTGGGGAATCCGCAAGTGTGCCCTTTGAAAAGTTGAAACAGGCTTATGGGGAACATTCCTTATCAAGAGCAAAAGTTTTTCGCTGGCGCAAATCATTCTTGGAGAGGCTGAGAACACAATGAAGATGAACCTCTCTAATGGAGACCAACTTCAAAAACCGTTGAAAATGTCGTACGTGTGCGTCCTCTTATGGGATCATAGCAGTGTTTAACAATAAGGATAATGGATAACCTAAAAAATTTAAACCCTTTCACCGTACTTCAGTTGTTGACCGAAGTTTTGCACATGTGGAAGTTTCGTGCCAAAAAATTATGCCGAAAAACCTCACAGCTGAGCTGAAGGAGAATCGAAGAAACGTGTGCATTTATCTTCTTGAGATGACTGCCAGTGACAACGAATAGTTGTCGTTATCACAGGTGAAGAATCTTGGATTTAGTAAGATCCTGAGGCAAAGTGGCAAAGTGAGGATTGGCACCTGAGACATCTCGACCAAAGTAGGGACATCGTTGCATAAAGAATTTGTTCCTCCAGGACGAACTGTAGATCAAGTTTTTTTAGAAAAATGTCCTTGAAAGTCTCGCGAAAAGGGTGCATCGAGAGAAACTGGACATTGCAAACAAGTGGATGCTGCATCATGACAACGCTCTATTTCCCACGGCCACTTCCAACACGGAATTTTTGACCTCAAAAGGCATTTCTGTTGTTCCACAGCCCCCCTGTTCTACGTCCATGTGACTTTTTTCTTTTGCCGATATTGAAAAATGTATTGAAAGGACTTCATTTTGGGACTCTGAAAATCATTCAAAAGAATCTCACTGACATGATAAAGACTCTACCGTTACAGCACTGCTACCAAGACTGGGTAGCAACGATTCGTCGGTATGTAGCTGTCGAAGGTAACTGCTTTGAAGGAGACAATATTGTTGTTTGAAAAAATATATATAAGAATTTCACAGATAAAAAATCGGTCTCATTACTTTCCTCATAGTCCAGATTGACGTATGTTTCCTGAAGGGGGTTTAAGCCTTTTTCGTAGTTTCTAGAGCAATAGTCTGGATGACGGAAAGAAACCATCATGTAACATTAGTCAACATGACCTTGCAGTGTTGGTACTCCAAACGGATGAAAACAAGGAGAATCTACAGCAGTTATTTTTCCTGTGGTCGAACAGGTCTACTGTACCGCTGGCCTAATAATGACAGTATCCTCTTCGGTAAAATATTACCAAGGCAAAACATTTCCCCAAATGGATCTGAGGACAGGGGCTAGTCGGGAGGATGTTGTAATAAAAACAAAAAATCTGCCATTCCACGAATCAGAGCATATAAAAGTACCGGGTGATCAAAAAGTCAGTATGAATTTGAAAACTGAATAAATCACGGAATAATGTAGATAGAGAGGTAAAAATTGACACACATGCTTGGAATGACATGGGGTTTTGTTAGAACCAAAAAAATACAAACGTTCAAAAAATGTCCGACAGATGGCGCTTCATCTGACCAGAATAGCAATAATTAGCATAACAAAGTAAGAAAAAGCAAAGATGATGTTATTTACAGGAAATTCTCAATATCTCCACCATCATTCCTCAACAATAGCTGCAGTCGAGGAATAATGTTGTGAACAGCACTGTAAAGCATGTCCAGAGTTATTGTGAGGCATTGGCGTCGGATGTTGTCTTTCAGCATCCCTAGAGATGTCGGTCGATCACAATGCACTTGCGGCTTCAGGTAACCCCAAAGCCAATAATCGCACGGACTGAGGTCTGGGGACCTGGGAGGCCAGGCATGACGAAAGTGGTGGCTGAGCACACTATCATCAGCAAACGACGTGCGCAAAAGATCTTTCGCGCGTCTAGCAACACTTTTTTTTTTTGTTGTAATAAAACCCCATGTCATTCCAAGCATGTGTGTCAATTTTTACCTCTCTATCTACATTATTCCGTGGTTTACTAAGTTTTCAAATTTATACTGACTTTTTGATCACCCCGTAGATTCCTTAATCGCGTAGGTAAGTTACAGAATTTGAAGAGAGAAATGTATGAGTTGAAGTTAGATATGGAAATAGTGAAGTGCAATGGCAGGAAGGATACAGTATTTTCAGTAAAAAAAAATCAGATTGGTGTAATGCAAGAATAGGTCTAATAGTGAACAACAATACAGGGTGTCACAGGGAAAATGGTCAATAATCAGGGCTATGACAGGACAGACCACTCCAAGCAAAAAGCTTACTAGACTTCGGACTCTAAAATGAATACCTTATGGGCAATGAGCACTTCTTCATCTTCGAGCAAGCTCTTTACTTTCCATAATTTGGAAGGAAGAAGTACGGTACCAAAATAAAAAAAAGTCTAGTGAACATGGGCTCCAAAAACCATACCTGAAGAGCTATGAGAACTTGTTCACCAGAAGAGATGTGTTTCACAGTAGCGATGACCAAGAAGTGCTTATAGCTCTTAGGGTAAGCACTTTAGAGTCCATGTTCACTGGACCTTTTCCCTTGTTTTGGTCCACACTAGCCCCTCTCAAAACATGGAAATCAAAGAGCTTGCAGTGGAAGAGATTTGTTTCACATTATCGAAGATAAAAATTCGCTCAAAACTCCTAAAGTGTGGATTGGCTCTGAGCACTATGGGACTCAACTGCTGAGGTCATTAGTCCCCTAGAACTTAGAACTAGTTAAACCTAACTAACCTAAGGACATCACAAACATCCATGCCCGAGGCAGGATTCGAACCTGCGACCGTAGCGGTCTTGCGGTTCCAGACTGCAGCGCCTTTAACCGCACGGCCACTTCGGCCGGCCTCCTAAAGTGTGGACTTTGGAGCTCATGTTTACTATATTTTCTTTGCTTCGAATGATCGTTCCTGTCATATCCTTGAATATTTAGTATTCCTACTGAAATACCCTGTATATAAACATCGAGTGAACTACAATGTAGAGCATAGTCAACGAATAATCATAGGCAAGATAGGCACAAAACCACGACCCTTTACTATTGTACATCACAGTTTTCTTCTGGGTGGACAACACTGTCTTTGATAAATTTGAAGAAAGACATTCCACGGGCCAGTATTTCAAAAGTGCACTTCATTCAGCACTACTAATGTCGGGCATGGCCCGTTTCCAAGTGCATCTAAAACCATAATCATACACCATAATGAAAAGAAAGTTACAACATCAAAGCGATTGTAATTAACTATAACAAGTGTTGATATGTCGTCCTCGTCTCGTCATGCAAGAATCACGTGCTTTGCGTAAGCGTGCATAGCATTGACATCCGAATACATGGTCTAAAATAAAAAAATGATAATGGCTTCAAGAATTGCAGCATTAACACATTATTAAAACGCCACATCTAATGAGTAACGACAAGAAGACAAATCTCTTGATGCATAGGTACGAAACACGCCTACACACAGCTCTTTGTAGTACTGACACATGGCTACAAATGTGCACAGGAAAATTGTAACTGTCAGTCAAAGAGTGTAAATATAAAGGAACTTACAGAGCTGTCGATATACAGTTTCAGCACATCTTATGCTTTATACTGTAACATGGAAGAAGGTAGGACATATCATAATAATATTTACTGAACACCGATAATATTTACTGAACACCGATACAGAAATATTTATATACGTATCAGGACGTAATTCTTAAACGGATAGTAGATATATACAGCATATAAATTCATCACAATTTCACTAAGTGCCAATAGTACAATACACCGTTGTACTGAGGAGAAATTAAGTGCTGGTAAAATAATGTTTTCTTAGCTATCACAAATAACAGTATGTCAGTATACAGATAAATTTAGATAATATTATAGCAGCGGAACAAGAGAGAAAGTAAAAACGCTAAGAGGCCAGTATGTAGAAGATACATAGCATTATACAGCATAAAAATGTGTTTATAGGTATCGTGACTGTACTCGGTCGTTAATAGTACAGTAAATACATCATATATGATTTAACCTTTGTTTATAAAACTGTTAATGATTTAAAATCAAGTTCTCCTTGCAAAGGCATAAAATTAGACATTGTTTAAGAAGTTGCCCATCTGGAAAATACATTTGAGTCAAGGAATTAAATTTTATATCGTTCAGCATAAAGTAAATATACATGCCTACCAGCTCGTCAGAGGATAAAAAGATTGAATGAATGTATGGTGAGATAAAAGAAATCGTTCGAAACGTTAAGGGAAACGATAATTTCATTTTGATGGGGACGTGGGGGGCGGAATACGATAGTAGGAAAAGGAAAAATATAGGAACCGACTGCAGGGGAAAGGAATGAAAGGGGGAGCATCCTATAAATTTTTGCACAAAGCAGTTTAATTACTGATAACACTTGGTTTAAGAATCATGAAAGAAGGTTACGTACGTGGAAAAGAAGTCCCAATGTTTCATTAGATTATATAATGGTAAGACGGAGATTTAGAAACCAGATTTTAAACAGCGAAACATCTCCAAGTGTAATTGTGAACTCTGATCACAATTTATTAGTTACGAATATGAAATGCAGATGAAAGCTGAAGAAACTGCAGAAAGGTAGAAAATAAAGGATATTGGATCCAGATAAGTCGAAACAACCAGATGTTCTTGTGAGTTTCCAAATGGTTATTAGGCAACGACTGACTGAAATTGTTCAGGTGGTGGCAAATACTAACATTACCGTACCACCAGTCTGATAAGTCATAGTTGCAAAATACTGTAAAATATCACCAGAGGATGAAACGACTGATAGAAGCCTACCTGAAAATGGATTACTTAGAGCTCTGAAAAAGAGTAGGAAAACGAAAAAGTGTAATGACCCTACGAATTCTCTTAGACGATAGGTTGAAGAAAGACAAATCCTCATTTATTGCACTGTTAGCTTTAGAAAAAAAACTTCTGACAACGTTAACTGGAACACATTATTTGAAATTCTATACTTATCAAGAATAAAATACAAGGGGGGGGGGGGGGGGGGCAATGGCTATCTGTAACTTGTACGAAAATCAAATTGCAGTTGTAAATCGAACACTAACAAAATTAAAACAGGAGCAATGGAATGTAGACGGATTAAGAGACGATATCCTGAGAGAATTTGATTATGAAATGAGATACTGAAAGCAGTAAGTGGTTATGCTATTTAGGATGCAAACTAAACGACGTAGCAGAATACAGTGTGTACAGAATGTGTACAGGAAATAGCAAGAAAAGCTTTAGAGATGAATTCTTTATTTAATTTGTCAGGCTTGCACGTAATTTACATGACAGGTGCATTCAACACATGAAACAGCCCTGAATCAGTGCAGTTGCATCTGTTGAATGTATCACGCATGTAATAAGATCACTCCACATCTGTCGTATGCCTGTTTGTTATGTGGACGCCACCTAAGTATTTCAGTGGAATTTTGCTTTGATAAACAATTTCAGTGCAGGCCTGATTCGAAAATGAACATCTACGTTCGAAACTACTCGCCAGTATAAATTATCTGCAACGGTCACAGAATTATCGCATCAGTGTTGGTGATCGTTCCCAACAAAATGTTGGAACTACATTTTCAGGTAAAGGTACGTATTTTAACATATAAAAAGTATTTTCCTTTTTGAAACGTGCATTGAAGCACTGTATTAGACATTTTTCTTCCAGATTAACATCATTATCTTCCTCTGTCATATTTCTCCTAAATTCTTCCATCTCATACAGGTTTTGTTGTATTCTTTCAATCAGCCAGTTCTCCATTTGTATGTAACAATACACTATTATCTGCATATCCCACATACTGACACTGCATTTAGTACCCTACATGCTGTAGTTTCTTCTTCAGTATAATCAAGTTTTCTTGGTAGCCTTTCTATTTTGAATTTCGTTTTATTTGTCTTTATTTTCTCCTATTTGCTAAACGATGTTCCTACCATAGAAGTTTGTATATATTGTCTTTATATCAATAATTCAATGATTTGGTTTGTTTCTTCGCTTTCGGATTCTTTACCTTAGTTTTCACGAACTTCCAGTCATTTCCTTGTCCTTTGTTACACTTAGTTTTTTTTCTGCATGGTAGTCATTCTTTTGGTTTACTCTTTTTGAATCTAAGCCTACTTTTCATCATTACTAAGTAAATTCCATTGTGTATGTTTGCATCAATGGCTATTTAACAGTCGAATATTTAATTTCTAGATGCTGCTCTGGTGATGTAGTACCTTTCGTTCCGTCAACTGTGAACATAACAGAGTTTATTACAAGATGGGAGTCCATCCTCATCACACATCAGTTTTTTACTAATATAAAAAATTTTATATGATAAATCTGAAATGTTAAGTCGTAATAGCTCCTGTCTAATCACTATCTTTCTTATTCACGTTCCACAATAATTTCTATAAACTATGCCATTACTAAAACATTTTCTCCCTCTTTTAATGTTTTATCGATTTCCCAATTTTCTATTACCTTTTGTCACATCACAGTTCTGATGTTAGCTGAATCTGTATTATAACGAATATCAGGAACTCAATTTCAAACTTGTAAATAATAATTTTTTATTGCTATTCAATTTAACGCTTTTCGTACCTTGTTTTCTCGCCCATAATTATTCCACAATGTGATGTCGCTGTAACACTGTAGTTAACTGGCTAGAATTCTCTTTTCTCTCTCTATTTTATCCAAACAGACGCAAAATTTTACTATTCTAGAAATACCACGGAAACAAATACAGTTTTTGGAAACCTAACTCGTTACAATCCTTCATTTCGTTAGTCAAACGTCTGTAGTTCATTTAGCAAAATTTAGTATTTTGTGCTTATACTATAACAGTCATCCAAAGGTACATACTTAGTGTTAACCATTTGTGGAGATATACTAACCTGATCTATTATCATCTGTCCTGGAAGGCAGTATATTGCAGTCTCGATCACAAATCCCAGACAGCCGACCAACGATTTGACTACAGTAGATGCACGTGGGTCTTTCTCCAACAACTGTGTTAATAAAAGAAATAGATATTGAATTTAGAAAATCAGAAACTAGATTCAGTGAATGAAGGTAGAAATTAAAGTAGGTTAGATATAAGAAAAAATGGAAATGTAAGACAGATGTACAGGTCATCGAATTCAGTGAGGTTTTCTACACAAGATTGACCAGCATGACTAGTCAACACCATTGATGCTTTTATTCGTCGTAAAGCATTTCTTTAAATACTCTTTGATCTCAGACACAAGATAAGATGCTAAACTTCCTTTTGGCTTCTATCTCAGGTTCTTCAGCCGACGTTTGTGTGATGATTTTTCTGACGTTTAGCCAGCACCAGTGGCCGGCATTGTCAAAACTTCACTCTCCATTGATGGTGGTCGACTGGAGTCGAGCTAACGACCTCATATCATATGTACCTGGCGCGTCAGCTTCTAAAGGCTTTTCCGTGGTCGTTACCGGTGCGATTCTCCCCTTGCTACCAGCAACGGTCGTTCGGTGCAGCACGGGAATCCAGGAACCATTCTTCTCGAGGCTTTCTTCTTTGCTGTTGAACCTACTGCCGTCTTTGTGTGTTTCTACAGCTTCCTGAACAAGCGGGTGTGATATCTCTTCTCTAAGCAAGAATTTCCGTAGCGGCGAATTTTACTATGTGGTCGGTCTCACACAGCACGTGCTCCGCTACGGCCGATTTCCCCACCTGTCCCAACCTGCAATGCCGCTTATGTTCGGTGATCCTGGTGTTGACTGATCGTTAAGTCATTCCAACGCAGATTGTTCTACATGTATATGGTATTTGGTATGTTGAAAGTCTGCTGCCGGATCCTAAAATAAACTCCATTCAATATTTCGGCGATCCAACTGTTCGCCATCTTCAGGAAAACACTGCAGCTGCTACTGCTAAGTCCCACTTGGAACTGATGCCAAGGCTGCAAATCGATGTCTTATATAGGACTCCGCACCGTATCCGACGCCGCCCCCCACAGTTGCTACCCTCCAAAACTGGGCAGATTGCAGCGCCCTTAACAAAACACAGGCGGCAACGATATAACGACTCAGAGACTATTTTCGAACACTCGGACTGGCCGCACCAAAGAACGTTCTGTTTTGATGCAGGATAGCACAGAGCTCCAAGTCCTGCTACGAGGAAACTCATTGTCTCTATTAATTTCTCTAAGCACGTCCGACGTTACCTGGATGACACCATTCCAAAACGTTGGATTAGAGAGGAGGAGCAGGTCTCCAGACCTCACACCTTGTGACGTTTACTGTGGGGTTACGTAAAAGACCCCTATGCCTGACACTCTTAAAAGTCTGCGACATCACACTGTTGAAGCTGTGAATTCGATAACGAAAGACCAGCTGTTTCGTGTGTGGCAGGAAATGAGCCGCTGTTTTGATATTTGTCGTGTAACACATAGTGCTCACATTGAATGCACACAAATTTCAACTTTTCTCTTTCCAGAAACGATGGAACTGTTTTCCTACTTTTTGTAGTCTGGGAGCAATTAATGTCTAAAGCCTGTTCCTTCTTTTTGTATAACCCTCTACTGCCGATTCTGTCCGTCACTCAGGAATGGTTGTCAAAAAGGCAGTACCCGACATTTATTTTTCCGATGTGTCACGTCGCCGAATGGTTGATTCTGTGACACTTCTTATGCAACTGATGGAGTACCCAGTACTCCTCAGAAAACTTTCTAGGTGTTTCACTTCGCGTCTGAGGTGCTGCGGCTAACATATTCGTCTTGATCGCGTTGCGAGCGTATTGATCACACCAGTTTTCTGGCTCGGGCGATGATCTGAAAGTTTGTGCATGTATCGGTCAGGGTGTGTCGGTTTTCGATATACGCCGTACCCCATGTTTTAACCATCTCTCGTGGCACCAGCACATCTAGAAAGGGTAACTGTTGGTCCTTTTCTACCTCCGTGATAAATTTTACTTTGACTGTTCAGGTGTCTCAAGAAGTCATCGACTGTTCTTCACAATGGCCCCACACAACGGAGGTATCGTCGACGTATCTGTACCACACCTTAAGTTCAGGTGCGAAGTCCTTCTCCTGTGCTTCAACATTTTACGTTAAGAAGTTGGCCATAGCTGTACTAAGTCGACTACCCAAGGCTACGCCGTCCAGATATTCTCAGAAGTTGCCATTCCACGTGAAATAACTCGTAGTGAGACAGTCTTGAAACAGCTCGGTGCTGTCTTGCAGGAAAATAGAACCGGTATACTCCGGAGAATCACTGAGAGGCACTTTGTAAACAAAGAAACAACATCAACGCTGACAAGGGTGTCGTTTGGTCCAAGTTCTATTTTCTTCAGTTTCTTAATGAAACGTCCTCGAAAACCGACAAACACGGACCGATACCACCTCCCAGAAAAGGGGAATGATTAATACGCTAGTAACTTGAGCAAGACGAATATGTGAGCCTTAGCACCTGAGAGATGAGATGTAACACCTAGATAGCTTTCTGAGGAGCAGAGGGTAGTCCACCAGTTACGTAAGAAGTGTCACAGAATCGAAAATTCGGTGAAGTGACAGATCGGAAAAAGAATGTCGAGTACGACCTTTTTGATAGCCATTTCCAGAGTGACGGACAAAATTGGCAGTATATAGTGCAGTCACGGCGTAGAGACAATATATAAACCGACAAAGAAGATCAAAAAGTATCTCAGATCGGAAAAGGTGAAGAGGGATCCAGTTGCAATGTCGGGAGTATACTGCATAGCATACACATGTGGAAAAATCTATGTTGGAATCAATCAACAAAAGGATCATGCAAGGATAATGTAACATATTAACTAGTAGGTGGAAATGAATGAAATTGCAGCAATATGTTTCCGGAGGCTTCCCACTCGTGCATGGAAAAGTGGACATCACATGGCATGAGGCCAACGTGACCGTAGAGCCAAATGGGGCTGCCAGTCGAAGGAATAGGAAAAGACAGTGTGCGCCAATCAGTGAGCAGTTACGGTGCACTGTGGTGGTGCTCTCCATTACCACGTAGCCCAGAGACAGTATCTGGATGTCTCCACGCGGAGAAGAATCATCGGGAAACTGGATGAAGGACGAAGTATGACGAGTGTAGCCCAGAAGTTTGGTTTTGCTCACAGCACTGTTTCTCGTGAATGGGGAGCGTTCCGAACGACAGGCACTGCTGCCCGGAGGAGAGGAGGTGGTCGACCACAGACAACTACAGCAGTCGATGACCACTCCATTATGCAACAGGTAATAAGGGACCCATGTCAAATAGCGGATGCAATTGCAACCACATTTAACAGGACTGCAATGCACGCAATCTCATGCTCCACTGTGGCACGTATACTGCACAGGTAGAGGTCTCTTTGTTCGACGATCAGTACGTTGTGCTCCGCTGACACTAGCACATCGGCGGCACCCTTTGTGATGGTGTCAAGAGCATAGCGATTAGAGCAACGGGAAAGTGGCGTCGTGTGATCTTCTCGGATAAGAGCAGATTCGGTATGAGTAGTGATTCTGCACGTAGAGCGACTGGGACACGTAAGTCGCCCAAAAATATTGTCGAACAAGTTATTTTTTTGTGGTCGAGTTGTTAAGGTGTTATGGTGCGGGGAGGGGGGGGGGGGTGATATCCAAATCTTTGAACACGACACTCACTGGTCAACATTATTTTGACACTGCGATCCCTCATGTGCTTCTTTTTCTCTTAAGGATACATTCGGCTCTGACTTCTATTTTATGGATGACAATGCGCAACTGGATCGAAGAGAGCAGGTGGGGGAGCTCTTGGAACGCGAGGATCTTCAGCGAATGGACTGACCACCTCATTCCCCCCAATTAAATCCCGTAGAGCAAGTGGGTGACGCATTGGATTGACGTAATGTAGAATGTCCAAATGCACTGTCGACCCTCCGGCAGTTGTCAACCGGGGCGCCCTACCACAGCAACTCCTTACCAACCCTGTGGCCAGTATAGGAGCAAGTTGCAGAGCATGCATTGGTGTCCGTGGTCACCACACGCCATAGTAAGAACCATTTCACGTTTTAATGGCCAAGGGACCACCATGAATCTCGATGACTTATTGTCATTGAATAAAAGTTCGTCTTTCGGTTGCCCTATATACTACAGCAGTTCTTTCTACGCACGCTACCTTTCTCCGAGTTATGTTACTTGGCAGTGACACATCATACGAAAGCAACTGCCGTCGTTAAGTTTTAGACACCAGTGTATTATCCTTAGATGCTTTACTATGTGACTGCGTCTAGAGGTGTACCATTGATTTCGCAGTGGGATATTACCCCGTTCTGTCTCCTCGTTGCGAGTATTACTTTGCATCTAAGAGGGGCGTTCAGTAAGTAAGGCAGCATTTTTTTCACACCAATTTCGACTGAAAAAAATGCAGACTTTGTTGTGGGACATCGTGATATATTCCCGCTTCTGCCCTTATAGTTTCATAAAGTTCCGGTAGGTGGTGATGCTTTACGTAACCTTCAAAATACACTACCGGCTATTAAAATTGCTACACCAAGAACAAATGCAGATAATAAACGGGTATTCATTAGACAAATATATTATACTAGAACTGACATATGATTACATTTTCACGCAATTTAGGTGCATCGATCCTGAGAAATCAGTACCCAGAACAACCACCTCTGGCCGTAATAACGGCCTTGATACGCCTGGGCATTGAATCAAACAGAGCTTGGATGGCGTGTACAGGTACAGCTGCCCATGCAGCCTCAACACGATACCACAGTTCATCAAGGGTAGTGACTGGCGTATTGTGACGACCCAGTCGCTCAGCCACCATTGACCAGACGTTTTCAGTTGGTGAGAGGTCTGGAGAATGTGCTGGCCAGGGCAGCAGTCGAACATTTTCTGCATCCAGAAAGGCCCGTACAGGACCTGCAACATGCGGTCGTGCATTATCCTGCTGAAATGTAGGGTTTCGTAGGGATCGAATGAAGGGTAGAACCACGGGTTGCAACACATCTGAAATGTAACGTCCACTGTTCAAAGTGCCGTCAATGCGAACAAGAGGTGACCGAGACGTGTAACCAATGGCACCCCATACCATCACGCCGGGTGACGCCAGTATGGCGATGACGAATACACGCTTTCAATGTGCGTTCACCGCGATGTCGCCAAACACGGATGCGACCATCATGATGCTGTAAACAGAACCTGGATTCATTCGAAAACATGACGTTCTGCCATTCGTGCACCCAGGTTCGTCGTTGAGTACACCATCGCAGGCGCTCCTGTCTGTGATGCAGCGTCAAGGGTAACCGCAGCCGTGGTCTCCGAGCTGATAGTCCATGCTGGTGCAAACGTCGTCGAACTGTTCGTGCAGATGGTAGTTGTCTTGCAAACGTCCCCATCTGTTGACTCAGGGATCGAGACGTGGCTGCACGATCCGTTACAGCCATGCGGATGCCTCTCATCTCGACTGCTAGTGATACGAGACCGTTAGGATTCAGCACGGCGTGCAGCATTACTCTCCTGAACCCACCGATACCATATTCTGCTAACAGTCATTGGATGTCGACCAACGCGAGCAGCAATGTCGCGATACGATCGATGAACCGCATTCGCGGTAGGCTACAATCCGACCTATATCAATGTCGGATACGTGTTGGTACGCATTTCTCCTCCTTACACGAGGCATCACCAAAACGTTTCACCAGGCAACGCCGGTCAACTGCTGTTTGTGTATGAGAAATCGGTTGGAAACTTTCCTCATGTCAGCACGTTGTAGGAGTCGCCAGCGGCGCCAACCTTGTGTGATGCTCTGAAAAGCTAATCTTTTGCATATCAAAGCATCTTCTTCCTGTCGGTTAAATTTCACGTCTGTGCGGAATCGCTTGGGCACTACGAGGCTGATCCTGAGAATTTCTTGTCGAAGAACGGGCACAGGCGACAGTTCATCACCGGAAACAAACGGGAAACCTGGAACAAAGTGGCAGTCCATGGAGTGGCGCCAAAACACCTCTTCTCCGACGTAAAAGTCCAAAGTCGCATCCCCAGCCGATAAACTCATGGTGAGGATCTTCTGAAACTCCGAATGGCTTATTCTGTTTGATGTCCTCCCTCAACGTAAAACGACCAAATCTGAAATGTTTCAAATGGCTCTAAGCACTATGGGACTTAACATCCGACCACCAAATCTGAAGTGTACCGTGTTACCCTCAGGAAATGGAAGAAACGTCTTCAGCGTGTTCGTCGCCCCAAAATGCAAACGAACTTCTTCTCCACGATAACGCAAGGCCTCACACAAGTCCGCGCACCCAAGGGGAACTCACAAAACTTCATCGGACTGTTCTTCCTCATCCACACTGCAGCCCCAACTTCGCACCCGATTTCCATCCGTTTGGTCCAAGCAACTCGCGTGAAGCAGTACTTGGATCATGGTGAGGTTGTTGATGGAACAAGAACTTGGCTCCGACGTCGACAAGTAGAGTGATACCATGCGAGCATAATGGCCCTCCCAGTAAGATGCGTTAGGCCATCGCATTGAACGGAGATTATATTGAAAAGTCGGGTATTGTAGCCAAAATAGTGGGAAATAATATAGTATATTAGAATGCTGAATAAAGACCCGCCAGGTTAGCCGAGAGCGCTAATCCGCTGCTTCCTGGACTCGGGTAGGCGCACCGACCCCGTATCGAATCCGCCCGGCGGATTACCGTCGTCGGTCGGTGTGCCGGCCAGCCTGGATGTGGTTTTTAGGCAGTTTTCCACATCCCGCTAGGTGAATACCGGGCTGGTCCCCACGTTCCGCCTCAGTTACACGACTCGCAGACATTAGAACACGCTCGCGCTATTCCATGAATTACACTCGCCACAGACAGCAGGGATACACTAATTCCATCCCGGGGTGTATGGGGTGGCGGCAGGAAGGGCATCCGGTTACCCCTTTCCACTAACCTTGCAAATCCGTTCCTAACAATGCCGACCCTGCGTCAGCGCGGGAGATGGCACCAGTGAAAGAAAGAAAGAAAGAATGAAAGAGAATGCTGAATAAAACCAACCTGCTTTCAGAAAAAAAGTGTTGCATTACGTATTTAACGCCCCACGAAATTTTAAAGAGCGCTCCGGTCAGTACACTAAGTCGTTCTACCTTTCCTTACTGTCATCTGACGATGGTACTTGTAGACCACAGCCGGCCGGTGTGGCCGTGCGGTTGAAGGCGCTTCAGTCTGGAACCGCGTGACCGCTGCGGTCGCAGATTCGAATCCTGCCTCGGGCATGGATGTGTGTGATGTCATTGGGTTGGTTAGGTTTAATTAGTTCTAAGTTCTAGGCGACTGATGACCTTAGAAGTTAAGTCGCATAGTGCTCAGAGCCATTTTGTAGACCACAGCGACCTCAGTGAACAAATCCGAAATGCTGCTAACATTGTCTAGGAGATGGTCTACGTCCTGTTAGACTTCCTTGGCGCCGGCCGAAGTGGCCGTGCGGTTAAAGGCGCTGCAGTCTGAAACCGCAAGACCGCTACGGTCTCAGGTTCGAATCCTGCCTCGGGCATGCATGTTTGTGATGTCCTTAGGTTAGTTAGGTTTAACTAGTTCTAAGTTCTAGGGGACTAATGACCTCAGCAGTTGAGTCCCATAGTGCTCAGAGCCATTTGAACCATTTTTTTGAACTTCCTTGGCACACAGTCAGTGTTACCTTTAGTTCTAACAATTTCTTGACCATGTTAAATAGCTCTTATACCTGTCAATATATTTATTAGTTGAGATTTGACATTTGAAAGCATGACGTTTCATGACGGCAGAAACAACTATTAGAATTAGTTACGTCTATAAACGTTATCTCTCCCATATTATACTTACCGCTGCTAGAGAGATGATGTTCGAGCACAGATTCAAAACATTAATGGCAACTACAAACAGGACTGGTGTCCCAGTAGCCTTCTGGAACTCGTTGACACATCTGCAACGATATGAAACATTCCACATGAAGGTTTTGTTGATTACACTTCTATTATCTTTCGTCATATGATCAAACATATACACGTTTCCATGGATCTAGAAAAAATTTTGAAAAAACAGCTGGAACAAGTTATTGTCGTATGTGATGGCGTTGGCCAAAGCCAGAACACACTTTTCTTCAAAGAATATAAATTCGAAATCAGAAATTCTGTGAAAGATTCCAAGTAGATGTGTCACTTGAGTATGATGTCAAATGACGCCAATACGACGTAACTTACATCGTAGCTACAATACTGCCACACATCACAAGTAATTCACATTTCACGGTTTTGGGTTTGTAAAACTTTAACTTGGGTTGATAAGTTACCCCAAGATATGATAACTTATTATATTGTGGAACGAAAGAAAGCCAGCTTTCCTGTGTCTGACCTGTACAAATGACCAAGTACCGAATCACAATGGGGAGAAAATAAACACTGAAAGGGATATCTGATTTCCCTCTTCATCCGGGCACAGTTTATTTGCTATTTTTAACATTGTATTGGATCGATGCAGCTACGCTATCTTTAACAGCGATGAGTAACAAGGCGGTTCCCGCGATGGGTACACCGAGAGCGATACTGACATTGTCGTATTACGGTGCTCAAAATACGCCACTGGATGCGGAGCTTGAGGAAGGCATGAGAGCCGACGAAACTGGGCGATCTTAAACGAAGGGCAACCACAGACATTTAGATGTGAAACTAAGACCTTCCTATATCAGATATTAACTGTCAGAGTCAACTTTGGCGAGCGGGATGGCCGCTCGGTCTAGGCACCTTGCCTCGGTTCGCATGGCTCCCCCCGTCGGCGGTTCGAGTCCTCCCTCGAGCGTGGGTGTGTGTGTTGTCCTAGGGATCGATGACTTCAGCAGTTTGGTCCCATAAGAACTTGCTACAGATTTCCAACTGTTAGAGTCAACTTTCGAGATTAGAAATGCTGGGTGGGAGCCTAAGTGTCATTAAAGGTGTGTTGCCATAATTGCACTATCCTATTCACTTTTGTCTGTGCGTTATGGAATACGGGGACTAGCTCACAATTTATTCACCTCTTACTTTAAGAACAGACAGCAAAAGGTTATTCTCCACAGTAATGAGAGTGGCGATGGTATAGGGTCTGTGTGGGGCACAGTTAATTGGAGGGTGCCCCAGGGGTCAGTCCTGGAGCCACTCCTGTTTCTCATTTATATAAGTGGTAAGCCTTCTAGTACTACAGATGATTCTAAAATATTTCTGTTTGCTGATGACAATAGATTGGTAGTACAAGATGTTGTGTGCAACACTGGCACTGTTTAAAATAGCGCAGTTGAAGACATATGCTCATGGCTTCTAGAAAACAAAGTAACTCTAAATCAGTAAGACTCTTTTACATATCAACAAAACCTGACGTTCTTTTTACACAGAATGGATGATTAGTGGGACTGAACTGTTCAGATTTGTAGTGTTCAGATAGATAGTAAACTTTCGTGCAACGCCCATGTTCAGAATCTAGTCCAAAGACTGAATGCAGCCACTTTTACTCTTAGAACAATATTTGCTTATTTTCATTGGCTTATGACGTATGGCAGTATATTTTGAGGTTACTCTTCCCATTCTCAAAGCGTATTTTAGGCTCAAAAACTGGATGTTCTGGCAATAAGTGGTGTAAGTTCGCGAACCGCTTCTCGACCTCTGTTCATTATTCTGGGTATTCTGACATTGGCCTCTCAATATATATATCCTTTAATCGCGTTTCTTGTTAACAGTATCAGCTTATTCCCAAGTATTATCAGTTTTCACTCACTTAATACTAGGCACAAATCCAATCTGCATTTGTATCGCATCTCCTTGACTGTTGTGCAGACAGGCGTGCAATATTCTTCTCCATCCATTTTCAGTAAGCTGCCATCAGAGTTCAGAAATCTTATCAGTAACCCAAGTGCTTTCAAATCTAAGCTGAAGAGTTTCCTCATGCGTCACTCTTACTTTTCTGTCAAAGACTTGTCAAAAATTAATCTAATGCCCGCGTTACATTGTTGATTGCGTTACGTAAACGCTTGTCGTTCTTTTATGATTCATAAACATTTCATTTTATCTGTTATTACTTTTCTGTTACAATTTCATGTACTGACACGTTTCATGATCATGGAAATTTGCTCTTCAGTTTCGTCCTACGGAACTAGACGTGTGATATAAAAAAAGTATACTGAAACTTCCTGGCAGATTAAAACTGTGTCCCGGACCGAGAATCGAACTCAGACCTTTGCCTTTCGCGGGCAAGTGCTCTACCAACTGAGCTACCCAAGCACGACTCACGCCGCGTCCTCACAGCTTTACTTCTGCCAGTACCTCATCTCCTACCTTACAAACTTTACAGAAGCTCTCCTGCGAACCTTGCAGAACTAGCACTCCTGAAAGAAAGGATACTGCGGAGACATGGCTTAGCCACAACCTGGGGGATGTTTCCAGAATGAGATTTTCACTCTGCAGCGGAGTGTGCGCTGATATGAAACTTCCTGGCAGATTAAAACTGTGTGCCGGACCGAGACTCGAACTCGGGACCTTCGCCTTTCACGGGCAAGTGCTCTACCAACTGAGCTACCCAAGCACTGGCGGAAGTGAAGCTGTGAGTACGGGGCGTGAGTCGTGCTTGGGTAGCTCAGTTGGTAGAGCACTTGCCCGTGAAAGGCGAAGGTCCCGAGTTCGAGTCTCGGTCCGGCACACAGTTTTAATCTGCCAGGAAGTTTCAAATCAGCGCACACTCCGCTGCAGAGTGAAAATCTCATTCTGAAAAGTATACTGTTTACATCAAGGAACAAATGACGATTAATATTTTGCTGACAGCGCAGGTATCGTTCTGGTGTTACACGAAGCATGCTAGAGATTTTTTCTCCAAGATAGGTGCTGCAATCAGCGTTGTGATGCACTTCAGATCTGAACTCTCTGTTGCACACGCTCTCGTTTTTCCGCAATCTTTGGAATTAATTGTTTTAAACTGAGGAATTTTGATTAATTTTTAGTGTTTATTAATAAATGCATTATAACGGCGTCCCGGAATTTTATTTAAAGTAGATTAGATACCGATCTATCCAGTCATAAAAACATAGTTAAATTCGTAGCAGCTCTAAACGATTCCAATATGCTACAAAATCTGCTATGAGGGTTTAGGTCAGCAAGAGTAAAGCACAGAGCAGACTGTACAGGTAATAGGAGTTTCTACGCACCGATTCCCAAAGGTAATACAAAGCAGTAAGGAACAACAAGTTTTACTACATCTCTACTGTACCACTTTCTACGGGCTTGTGGCAAGGCTGAGAAATATTTATCGAGGTTTACAACCGAAACCGATCTTGCAATATGGCAGCCCTTGAGCGGACTAAGTTCTCTCTGTCACCTCCTCCAACCCTCATTCTCTGTCCATATCCTCCTCTCCTTTCCTTGTCCATCGCCGGCCGCTGTGGCCGAGTGGTTCTAGGCGCTTCAGTCTGGAACCGCGCTACCGTTACGGTCGCTGGTTGGAATTCTGCCTCGGGCATGGATGTGTGTGATGTCCTTAGGTTAGTTAGGTTTAGGTAGTTCTAAGTCTAGGGGACTTACGACCTCAGATGTTAAGTCCCATAGTGCTCAGAGCCATTTGATTTGAACCTTGTCCATCTACTCCTGCCCCATCTCCATCTCCACTCTCTCTGTCCATCTCCTCTTCTACATTTCTCCCTTCCCCTCTCTCTGTCTGTCTCCTCCTCACCACTATCTGTGATCTGTGTCCTTCTCCTCCTCGCCCCTCCCCCTCTCAGTCTGTCCGTAACATTCTCCCCCTTCTCTACCCACACTATCACCCCCGTGGTTCCTGGCTCTTGCCCCCACAATACTTGTTTCCAGATAATAAGCAATATGTGTACAGGTTTTGGTTTAAATTGATCCATTGGTTTAGGAGCAGTTTATTACCCGCAGCTTTGCCTGCGAACGCACTTGTCACATACCTTCACATCCATTTGACATATTTCACTCGTACTTGTACACATGTATTTGTATCTCTAGCTAATTTCGCCCTGCAGTTTCGTTTTCATGCAGCTCTATGTTTGTGACGTCGTATCTTATGTACTACATTCATGTTCAGAAGATTGGTTCAAATGGTTCTGAGCACTATGGGACTTAATATCTGAGGTCACCAGTCCCCTAGAACTCAGAACTACTTAAAGCTAACTAACCTAAGGACATCACACACATCCATGCCCGAGGCAGGATTCGAACCTGCGACCGTAGTGGTCGCGCGGTTCCTGACTGAAGCGCCTAGAACCGCTCGGTCACAGAGCTTGGCTGTTCAGAAGAAACAGATCACCTTGAACACCTAGAGATAGGACGTTCATATTCACAGGACATGAATATAAGTATATTCTGCAGAAATGATTATAATTTCAGTCACCTCGGTTCAGCACGTGTCATGTTGCTTAGCAGGCACAGGGTCCGCCGTCGGCCCTCATAACTTGTTCCACGCGTGATGGCATCCGCGGGATTCATCTGTAATGACTGACATTGGGTCACAGCACTGCACCTGTCGTTTCACCACATTCCACAGATTTTCAATTGGCGACAAGTCTGGTGATCTGGGGGTTAGGGCAAAAGGCTGACATACTGTGACACCAAGAAGGCACGAATTTGTGCTGCAACATGTGGCTGTGCATTGTCTTGCTGAAAAATGGCGTGTATAGTGCTGTGCAAAAAGGGTACGGCTACGGGTCGCAGGATGTCATTCAAGTAGTTCACACTGTTCACAGTGTCCTGGACATGCACCATCTGTGATTTGTAGTTGCATACAGTAGCATCCCACACCGTAAGACCTCGAGCGGGCGCTATGTGTCTTGAGCAGATGCAGTCAGTGTGATGCCACTCTCCTTGCCTGCGGCGAACCTAAATGCAGCCATCATTTTCAAACAAACAGAACCTGGATTCGTCGGGAACCACTATCTGATACCATTCCTGTCCCCAGTAACGTCATTCCACACACCATTGCCGTCTAGCATGTTTCTGCACATTCGTCAAAGGTAGGCTGCAATAAACGGCGACGGACTGTTATCCCCGAGAGTGTACGATGTGTTACACTGTTCCACGGTTGCGCCAGAGCCGAGGACGACGCATGTCTGTCCTACAATGCCATTTGGATGAGATGTTGATCATCTCGAGGGAGTGGTCTGGGTGGCGCGACATACAGGATGGTCGGAAATTCCCGTTACAAACTTCTAGGACTTGTAGAGGGGAGTGAGTACGTAATATTTTGAATAGGAATACATGTCCGCAAACGTACCGTTTTCGTACCGTTTGAAGACATGTTTGCTAGGTAGGTTTGCAACAGGATAGTCATTGCGATGGGTGCTTACGTCAGATCGGCCGATGTCATTTGACATCCTACCCTACCTCACTGACCTGGTTGAGCCTCATTCAAGCGTCTGTCGGCGTTGGAGCAACATGGTTGAGCACAAGTTTGCAGAGAACACCGACATGATCTTCCTGAATGGCGAAGCTCACGGCAATGGAAGAGCTGCTCGTCGTCTTTATCAAGATAGTTCTCCACAACTTCGAACTACATCGCGTACCCTTTTCGCCACAATCACGCAGCGGCTTCGAGAGACGGTGTCTTCACCAGCAGCAGGCGTGACTGTGGCGCTCCAGGGAGGCCCCACACGCCCGAACTGGAAGAGGCGTTAGTGCATCACGTTGATGAGAATCTGTCAACAAGTAGTCATTGTCTATTAATGAGTGGAACTATAGAACACGTGATTTATTGGATCACACCCAGTCAACT
Organism: Schistocerca serialis cubense; assembly: GCF_023864345.2. NCBI lineage: Eukaryota > Metazoa > Arthropoda > Insecta > Orthoptera > Acrididae > Schistocerca > Schistocerca serialis. The sequence continues at coordinate 145,662,618 of NC_064645.1, forward strand.
ACTTGTAAAAATGGTCGCATTAGTAACACGTTTTCAAATGGTTGTTGCACGGAAATGGTACCTTTCTGAACATGGGTTCCTATTCAAAATATTATGTACTCACTCCCCACTACAAGTCCTACGGCCTTCAGCGAACCATCCTGCGCTACCGAAACATTTCGTCCCACACGAGCAACGGTTTCCCGGATGGATGCATCACATTCTCTCATGGCAATAATGCGCCCTCTTTCAAACTCGACGGTACGGTTTTGCGCATACGTCTGCGAGGCATCCTGCATGTCTGGTCAAGTCACACTGACGCATTACCTTCAGTTTACGACGACAACGAGAACGGCAGGCACATTTTGCCGGTAGGTGGTCTTGCGCCGCGATATTGATGTTGACCCTGAACCCACAGGCCGACATGGTTCAAATGCTAATCAGTTCTGCAGAACACATAATGTACATGTCCTGTGAATATGGACGTCCTATCTTAATCGTTAAAGTGTTCCGTTTTTTTCTGAACATAAGTTTATGTATAATACAATGACACAGTTTTGCAGCTACATCCAGTGGCATATGTGGATACCGTCTGCAAAATGTGTTGGTAATAAAGAAGCAGTAAATTAAAACTTCATGCTTGTTGCAGCAGTTTTACTACATGAACAGCTAAACTGTATTACGCGAAAATCTTTTTACCTTTCGTCATTTTATGGGGGATGACAGCGAAATAGAGTCTCATAAGGATTTGGAATTATGTGTCAAGTTTGTTGCAAGTCACTAAGTGCTCTCGTTCTCACACACTGGATGAATATAATCCGGCTATTTAGGGGTCGTGAGCTACGGTAATTTTTGCCCCCACTCTTTTGAGAGGGAGATGGTTCTTTCCCTCGCAGTGTTTTTTCCCAGACAGTAAATGATACGTGTACCAAGTTCGATTGAAAACCACCCAGTTGTTTAGGAGGAGATGTGGAACGTACATACATACACATTTGTAATATGTTTGGATAATGCCTCGAAACCAGAAAGAAAGCGCGTAATACGCTATGTCTGCCGCTTCCTTTAATCCGTGGCAACTGTTATGGACAACACGTTCACACGCCCTTTGGCTTCTTTAACAGTAAGTTTGAAGTCTGAAAACAATAGGACTTCATGAAGGGTACAGGAACATACACTGAAGAGCCAGAGAAACTGGTACACCTCTCTAATATCGTGCAGGGCCCCCGCCAGCACGCAGAAGAGCCGCAACACGAGGTGGCATGGACTCGGCTAATGTCTAAAGTAGTACTTGAGGAAACAGACACCATGAATCCTGCAGGGCTGTCCATAAACCAATAAGAGTACGAGGGAGTGGAGATCTCTTCTGAACAGCACGTTGCAAGGCATCCCAAATACGCTCAATAATGTTCATGACTGGGGAGTCTGGTGATCAGCGGAAGTGTTTAAACTCAGAAGAGTGTTCCTGAAGCCGCTCTGTGCCAATTCTGGACGTGTAGGGTATCGCATTTTCCTACTGGAAGTGCCCAAGTCCCTCGGAATGCTTAATAGACATGAATGGATACAGGTGACCAGGCAGAGAGCTTACGTGCGTGTCACCCGTCAAGAGTCGTATCTAGACGTATAACGGGTCCCATCACCTGTCAGTGTCGTATCTAGACGTAACACGGGTCCCATATCACTCGAACTGTACACGCCCCACACCATTGCAGAGTATCCACCAGCTTGAACAGTCCCCTGCCTACATGCAGAATCCATGGATTCACGAGGCTGTTTCCATGTTCATAAACGTCCATCCGCTTGATACAATTTGAAACGAGACTCGTCCGACCAAGCAACATGTTTCCAGTCATCAACAGTCCAATGTCGGTGTTGACGGGCCCAGGCGAGGCGTAAAGCTTCGTGTCATGCAGTCATCAAGGCTACACGAGTGGGGCTTCGGCTCCGAAAGCCCTTATCGATAATGTTTCGTTGAATGGGACGCACGCTGAGATTTGTTGATGACCAAGCACTGAAATCTGCAGCAATTTGCGGAAGGGTTGCACTTCTGTCACTCTGAACGATTCTCTTCAGTCGTCGTTGATCCCCTTCTTGCTAGATCTTTTTCCGGCAGCAGCAATGTCGAAGATTTGACGTTTTACCAGATTGCTGATATTCACGGTACACTTGTGAAATGGTTCTACGGGAAAATCCCCACACCACCGCTACCCTGGTGATGCTGCGTCCCATCGCTCGCGCGCCGACTGTAGCAACACGTTCAAACTCACTTAAATCTTGATATCCTGCCATTGTAGCAGCAGTAACCGATCTAAGAACAGCGCCAGACACTTGTTGTCTTATAAAGGCGTTGCCGACTGTAGCACCGTGTTCTGGCTGTTTGCATATCTCTGTATTTGAATATGCATGCCTATACCAATTCATTTGGCGTTTCAGTGTCTAACGAAAGCCTACAGAATTATGCGTGACCTTGTCACCGCACAGCACAGTATTATTCTACTACTCATTAGCTGATTACACGTCGTTTCCCGGTTACTTATTGATCCCAATCTTATACTGGGGTGAAAGTATCACCCCAGTATCATCTGTCAGCCTAATGACCTCTACAATTTGACACTAATCTCCGTTATTTTCAGTTTGTCGAAATATTTTTTGTCTCTTAAGACCACTGTACGCTATTCAGTATAGAAGTGGCAGGAGTAGCCTCTAACCTTACCTTTGGCAACCGCAAAGTTGCGCAAATGATTCGAAGAAATCGTCATTATTTAGAGACCAATAGTTAACATTAACGAAAAACATTTACTGTTTCTATTTTAAAACTACCCTCACTGATCAATGCTGTATTACACAACAAGAAATATGAAGTTACTTTCGTAATGTGCTTTTTCCATTATTCATTTTTGCTCTGTGAACTTGAAAGATGGTTGCTAAACGGCGCTTTCAGTTTATTCACAGCTTTGTTTTCTTTGGCTCGTGAAATAGTCTTCAAAAACTTTTTTTGCAAAGATATCCTGTAATCGGTAGTCGAGTGCAAACTGTTTCAGTTGTCTCTCTGTGAGGCACTGCTGTAGTGATGTGTTTCACTTCCAGCGAGTTCCACTTGCTTCCAGCCAGTGGGAGTAACGGTCAAGTAGGCCACGTGGCCGAGAGTGTTCGTATTCGCACTCCGTTCTGGACACTGAAGCATGGAAGTTGGAGCAGTTCGGAGGTGGCGGCTAAAGTTTTGGAGACTTTTTGGTGAGGCCGTTTCAGTTATTTGCGGCGGCTTAGTTGGCAACGTTTAATACGTTTGAACCGTGGTGATATTCTTGTTGTTTTCTGTATTGGTGAAGACTAGTGAACATGACCTGGTACTTAAGCTTGAGGTGTTGCAGGTGGACAGACGTAGTTTGTGTTTCTTAAGTTGGTAACTGATGGCAGCATCGTGTCTTAGTGACCCAGTCATGTGAATTACGCTCTCACGTTTATCATTCCTCTTGCATTTCAATCTATTCAATGCATTACTGAAAGCCGTGTGTAGAAGACTTGTATTTTCGTGATTGCTAGACATCTGATTCATCTTCAAGTGGATTGTGATTCCCACGTAGTGTATGTCATTTTTCGTCAGTTTGAAGTTAATGCAGAGTATCTATTTAGTACCACTGTCATTCAGTTCCGTTCTCCCGGCTCACTTATTTAACGTTCGTGCGTAGTTCTGATGCACGCTTCGTGTGACGCGTGTTGAGCACTCCTGTTGCAAAAATCCCCCTTTGTCTACTCAATAATTATCCAGGCTACTGAGATCGAAATAACTGGTGGAAATAGAATTGTATACAGCTTTCCCACATTGTTAGTGACAAACATCCTGTTCTATTGTACGACTAGTATTCAGGTTGTGAAAGGTAGACTCAAATGCTTTTCCAGAATGCAGATTACTGTGACAGATTTATGCAATACGTGTATCTTTGTAGCAGCGAAATAACTTCCACGGGACATGGTAGGAGTGCCTTCTGCTTTTGAAATAGAAAAAGCAAAATTTTGATCTTGAATTTGCATTCTTTCAAATTAATAAATGATGAAATAGTGGCGGCCCTCAACTACGTACCCTCTGACTCAATGTTGAAATATTAAAAGTTTTGTCTGGTTTCGTTGTCTAGGGGCTGGGATACGTAGTTGCCGCATTACGAGCCAAATACTGCTGAGTCTACAGTATACAATATGAATATACACATGAATCGAATGGTCGAAGGTTCCTATCACTCGGCAATTACGAATTGTGAATGTAACATATAGATTTATAAATGAAAGACTGCAATTAAATAAAATCTGCAGGTACTATCTTAACGACTTTAAATGTTGAGTACAATAGTAGAAGTACTTTTAAGAATGTGGTATATTTCTGCCAACACTTCTTGGTGTCGATGATCCAGCAATCGTGTCCTGTGCGACTGTCCCTCTCGCGCACTGTCCCGAACTGCCTCTCGTGTCCTCTCCAGTACTCCATGCTCCTCCCCCACTTCCATACTGTATCTCCATTAACGAACGCTATGATTGGCTAGAGTGCTCCCGCCATGTCTTCAAGCCAACACACACTCACGAACATATTAAAACTCATTCGAAATACTGGATTTAGATTTAAATAACTTGAAATTAAATAAATATTCCTACAGCTGGACCATAAAGACGCTCTAACACACATTATTAAATACATAAACAAATTGAATAAACAAGTATCAAAGGAACAGCAACAAAAGGTAGGCCAGAAGCCTAATGTCTCTGTGCTTTCTAAACCACAGCAAATATTTAACCAATGTCTTCATGAAAAGAATATATATCGGATATAAACAAAGACATAGACGAATAAATATATTTATAAGCATGCTGCTACCGTTTTTTCGCGTAACTGTGGAGTACTTATAGCCTGACGCGATAGACAGTAATTGGCCATTTGACCTCCAATAACTCTTGTAATATTCAAGTTACATGCCTGTAATTTATACAAATTTATGTTTACACTAATAGCTTTCTAAAAATCGGATGAACTGTTTAGATTTTGGATGATCGTTGCTGGATGTTGCTTGTATAATTTACAGTGGACACTAAACTTTAAACTTATAAAGATATTGAAAATCTGATTACACCATCAGAATAGTCGTGCAAATATCATGATCCATCTGGCTAATGTTAATTTCTATACAAACTGTGAAATGTCTGCCATTAAGGTTTCACAAAGTTCGCCATCTTCGACACTCCCGGCATGTCTCCTTCATCGACACAGCGTCACCGTGGAATTCCCAGCCATGTGGCTGGACCACGAGCTGGGGCTACACCGTCATGAGCCGGCCGGAGTGGCCGAGCGGTTAAAGGCGCTACAGTCTGGAACCGCACGACCGCTACGGTCGCAGGTTCGAATCCTGCTTCGGGCATGGGTGTGTGTGATGTCCTTAGGTTAGTTAGGTTCAAGTAGTTCTAAGTTCTAGGGGACTTATGACCACAGCAGTTGAGTCCCATAGTGCTCAGAGCCATTTGAAGCATTTGAACTACCCCGTCATGCTCAGCCAACGTTCGACACCACGTGATTGCTGCCGGGGCGCGGCCCGCTGAGAGGCTCCCGCGCGGCCACGCCAACTCCGAACTTAAGGGGCTCCGGAACGCCCTACACTTGCAATGTTAAAATAACGCTTATAAATTACATCTTTCCTCACAAAGTATTTGAGGTAGGAAGTTGAACTTTTTACAGATTATTTATTGGAATATGGGCTACAACTTAACACAGGGATTTTACAAAATTTTAGTTCAGTTATTAAAGATGATTTTTTTTTCAATTGTAATGAAAATTCACAACATTTTTTTTGCAATTTTTTATTTATATATTCAAAAATATACAGTTTTTTTTGGAAAAAGGCTGTGTTAAATTATGCAGAAGGTACTGTGTAACATTTACTGAAAGTTTGAAACAAATATGTTTGGAAGATCCTTAGAAAACATGTAATTAGTATGAGAAAATAAAAGTTTTGGGAATCGAGCGACAAAGATTGGATTAACTTTTTAGTGCATTCCAGGTCCACAGGATGGATTATCTTCATCCTCTGCAAACTCCTCCTCCAGCTTCCTCTTGTTCCTCCTCCTGTTTACTCTTGCTTGTATTTCTAGATTCTTTGCAGCCCTGTCTGCAGCCCGAAGGCGTTCCTTGTCTAAAGCAAGCATCGCTCGTTGTTGTGTTCGTAGATTTTGCTACCATTTTCTTCAGTTGCAGTTACTGCAACACTGTTCCAAAAGGTGGTCATGTGTGAACACTTATCACATTTCAGTTGTATTTCTCTAGCAAGTCCTACGTGCTTTATTATGGAGAGTTCCAGACCAACTTCACTACAATGAATACATCTTACACAGTTTGAAAAAATTCCTTTGAGAACCGACATATCAAATATTTCATTCACATCCGATTCGCCCATAAAACATTCATAGTTTTCACTCATTGAACCAAGCTTCTTCTGTGAAGTATTTTCTTTCCCACTGTGACTGCTATGGGCAGGTGTACTTGAGAGGTTAGGTTCACTCACTTGGTTATCGTCTTTATTGTTTACAGTAATAACACATACCTTTGGCTTTCCAACATTTCTCCTTTTCTTAAAAGCCTTCAGAGGATTTCTAATAACTTTACTTTTACTCATTATTATACTTCAACAAAACAGAGACTCAAGAAACAGAATTAATTACGAATATTTTCGAGATAACGACAGAGTAAATAAACATGAAACAATCGACAATCACACCAGCGATATATATTGAACCATCACAGGTTAGCCACAACACATACTTTATCTCACATCACTAAAATGTACCTGATGAACACGGACGTTAATAATAACACCATTTGACAGCAGTTTAACAGCGCAACAGTGGGTCACGCCCAAGTAGAACACATTTCGAAAAAAAATTTAAAAATAGTTGTAGTCTTCGCAATTGAATAAATTATATATCTATTAAAAGGTAATAGTCTGCAGATTCAGAAAACGCAAAAAAGTAAAAATTGAACTTTTCATGATTTTGAGCCTTTCCGGAGCCCCTTAAGAGTATTTCCAGGGCGCCACAACTTGCTCGTTACGTCACAAATTATATCATTACTCAGTTGCTTTGGTGAGACATTTTCAATGAGAGATAGTTTTCGAATTACAGTACTGTGATTACATTCACAAAGAATTATCCCCATGAAAAAATGGTTCAAATGGCTCTGAGCACTATGAGACTTAACTGCTGTGGTCATCAGTCCCCTAGAACTTAGAACTACTTAAACCTAACTAACCTAAGGACATCACACACTTCCATGCCCGAGGCAGGATTCGAACCTGCGACCGTAGCAGTCGCGCGGTGCCGGACTGCGCGCCTAGAACCGCTAGACCACCGCGGCCGGCTATTATCCCCATGAACTGGGTTTGGCTACAAGTCGACCACATCAGCACTTTGTAATTTTGATTACATTTTCAGAATTATTTCGAGATCGCGTGGCGATCTATCATATAATCCAAGCCTGAAAATTTGAAGTTGCGCGGTTTATTATAAGTGTGATTGCTTCTTTTCTTACTACTCAAGGTCAGTCTGCCTTATGAAACTGAAAGTTTGGTCATTAACATTCACAGAACAAAGCGTTACTTCAATAAGTCAAGGCTTAGTCTATCTACACACGTTAGCAGATCAGTTTTTAACACAGTAGATCACTTACAAGCTGTTTGCATCATGACTGATAACTCCTGACAGCAGATCGCTCAGTTTCACTTAGATGTTCGTCAGTATGTTCAGATCGAAATTAAGAATTACGATGAGCGTCGGGTACCGTCATCCAAAAATTGAGCTCAGTCTTTTGCCTCACACTTTTATTAATAGATATTTTTAATGGGGAACCTTCTTTGAAAATTCAACAGCTGAACAAGCACCTTATTTCAGTCTTTTCAGTCCTTCAACTTTTTCCAGTTCTAGTAGCTCCAACTCTATCGCTGCTGACTTCCGTATAATTGGGAGCGAAACGGAACAGCATCTTCTCTAAGTGCTTACCTAAGCAAACTGTATCCTAATTAGTTATAGTGTTCTCACTCTCTCGTTTCGTTGATATTCGGAATAACTTTTCTTTTATCTACGAAACCTTCGCATTTCTTATTTTCATTCGACAGTCTAAGATATTATCAAAGATTTTGCCAAATATTTAATCAATTATGTTTTTCATGAGTAGGATGATGGTGTAGGACGTAATGAGTTTTACAATGTTAGTTATAATCCGTCTTGATTGCAAAATTTTTATTCATATGACCGTTTTCGGTTCATCTAGAACCATCTTCAGATCTGATATTTCGGTTACAGGAGTACCCCGTCCTTATCCAGCAACTTTCACATGCTGCGTCACTCCTGTAACCGAAATATCAGATCTGAAGATGGTTCTAGATGAACCGAAACCGGTCATATGAATAAAAATTTTGCAATCAAGACGGATTATAACTAACATTGTAAAATTCACTGATTGCTGCTATCCTATTAGGCATTATGTCTGTTTTTGCAACGCAATGAGTTTATAGTAGTTATAAGTTTAAAGATGGCTGACTTTTTGTACTTTCATATAAAGATATCGCTTGAATTCCTGCTGTTGAGTGACTGTGTACCATTACTTTCTGGAAATTGATGCAGTGCAACAGTTATGGCCAGAACTTCGGCATCAAAATTTCTGTAGTACACTGACGGAAAAAAATCGCAATACCAAAAAATAATAAATGTACAGTAATGAAATTTCGGAAATACACTTGTCTACATAATACAGGGTGGCGCAGGGGAACGGGAAATTTTGAACGTTACAGTTGGCAGCACTGTAGCGCCGGCAGATGTTCGAAACTTTGCACAATTGATGTGAACGCATTGCCATTTAGTAATCATGGAGAACTGGACTGGTGCGGAACGTGCAGTAGCTGTGAGAGCGTTTTACAAAAATGGTGATAGTGCGACTGCCGCGCAGAGAACATTTCGACAGCATTACCAGCTTTGACGTCATCTGCGCATGCGATTACAACGTGGGTGCGTAATTTTGTAGAAACAGGATCTGCCTTGAAAAAGAAATTTCCAGGTGGCATTCCAACGGTACGTACCCCAGAGAACATTGCAGCTGCTAGAACTGCAATCGAGAGAAGTCCTCGCCGCTCCGTTCGACAGCGTGCATCTTCGCTAGGGATTAAGCGACGAAGCTTACAAAGAATACTGCACGAATTAGACTTCCATCCCTATAAGTTGTAGATTGTGCAACACTTACATGAACGAGACCCAGCGTCACGTATGGAGTTTAGTAGCCAGATATTGGCTAAAATCATCGAGGACGCGAATTTCCTTGGTAACTTATGGATATCAGACGAAGCCCATTTCCACCTGAACGGATTCGTGAACAAACAGAATTTTCGTTATTGGGCACAGGACAATCCTTGTGAGTTTCACCAGCGACCACTACGTAGCGCCAAGGTCACAATATGATGTGCTGTATCATTTCATGGTGTTATCGGCCCTTATTTTTTTGAACGTGAGGATGGTAGTGCAGTGACAGTAACATCCGTTCGATATGTTGAAATGCTTCAAACATTCTTTACACCGAGACTGTACGAGCTTAATCTTAACGTCGAAAACATGTGGTTTCAGCAGACGGACCCACGTCACACACTGCTCGACAATCGATGGCAGCAGTTCGTCAATTGTTTGGAAGACGCATTATTTCACGTAACGGTGACATTGCATGGCCTGCGAGATCCCCTGATCTTAGTGTGTGCGACTTCTTCCTGTGGGGATATCTTAAAGGCAAGGTGTACCGTACACGTCCTGCAACAATCCATGAACTGAAGGAGAACATTGAAAACGAAATCACTGCCATTTGCCAAGATTTGCTACACCGCGCATTCCAGAGTTTTCGTAACGGGCTGTTAGAGTGTGAACGCCGAATGGGAGCACATCTTTCCGATGTCATCTTTAAAAAGTAAAGAGACGCTTTTGGACATTTTGATTGTAAAGACATACTGAATAATGGCATACTGAATACATTCACTTTCGTTAATAAATTACTAGTTTTATGAATTTATTCATGGAAATGACGTTATTTCGAAATTTCCCGTTTCCCTGCGCCACCCTGTATATTTGATTAACATTGCAAGAACATAGATTCACGCAGGCACGAGATAAACTGTTGTAGCCACGCCAGTTTGAGGCGCCATGTCACACAGACTGTGCGGCCTTTCCCGTCGGAGGTTCGACTCCTCCCTCGGGCATGCGTGTGTGTGTTGTTCTTAGCTAAGTTAGTTTAAGTTGTGTGTAAGTCTAGGGACCGATGACCTCAGCAATTTGGTCCCTTAGGAATTCACACACATTTTATTTTTAAACTGCTGTAAATTGAAATGCTAGTTCATTAATAACCGTATAACCACAGGAATGTTGAATACAAACATGCCATTCTGTTGCACAGGTGGTGGATGTCAGTTTGCGGGACGGAGTACCGTGCCTGTTGCACTTCGTCGGTCAATACGAGGAAGTTTAATGGTACTTGTGGATGACGCTGGAGTTGTCGCCCGTGCTGGATTGGAAACAGACCTCGTGATCGAGCAGTACAAGAGACACTCTGAAGAGCATATGGGACTATAACAGATGGATGTGGCCGAGCTGTTGGGAAACACTCCTCAGAATGCGGTTCATGAATGGCAGCACAGCAGGTCGAGTCACAAATATGACGCACGAATTCGCAGTCACGGTACCTGGGATAGCCACGGGAGTTCTCCTGCTGTCATACGAAATCGCACCCCTGACCATAACTCCAGGTGTAGGTCCGGTATGTCTAGCACGCAGACACGTTCGTTGCAGGCCTCCATCTTACCAACACACAGCCGTCGCTGGCAGTGAGGCAGAACCTGCTTTCATCAGAAAACACAACAGTCCTCCGCCTTGCCCTCTAATGAGCTCTCGCGGTAGTTTGGGGACAGTCGAATGCACGCTACAGGGCGTCTGGGTCTTCCAACTCGGTAGTGTCATCTGTCCCCCTGGAGCTTGGTCTTCTTCCACTCTACATTCTCGTGGCCACTGCTGCCAGCAAACATGTACAGTGGCTACATTCCTGTCGAGTCTTCCTGCAATATTACGGAAGAAAAATCCAGCATTACATGACGTTGTTCAAACTCAGTGAGGTGTTGATAATGGTGTCTTTGTCGTCTATAAGCCATTCTTGACTAACATCATCGCACCATGTCAAATCTCAAAGGTAACAAACGCTCACGACCGGTACAGCGTGTTTTTCAAGCAAACCTGATTTGCATCCTCGTAGTGGCTATTTTCCTGTCGGATACTACCGATAAATTGGGTTATTCCAGAACAGGGTGTAGCAATGCAATTCTGTTATTTTTCAACCTCTCCCAGCGTAATTCATGACAAAACAGGTCACAGATGAACGGCCAGATGTCAGGATCTAATGGGCACAATATTTTGGCAAGCAACCATTTTGCTATCATCAGATTTGCTGATGAATTCACTGCCGAGGAGTCGGCATGGGGCTTATATTTCCTCCTTGATCCACCTGCCACCACTGCTCCCCTTCTCCCCCGACGTCAGTTCATTCTGGGATATCTCGTTCCTCTTTGAAACGCCTGGTTAAATCCGCAGGACAGAACAGGTAGTAGGAATTGTGGAAAGGGGACAAAAATAAGCGGCTGTCAGTTACACTTGAACACATATAACTGTATTTATTTTTCCAAACATTACAGCGCAAATTTCCGAGCTTAACTATCGACTGAGGCACAGCCTCTTTAATTTTTTAAAACGAGTGACGGCCCATGATTTAAAAACACAACTACAATAAATTTTCAAAGGCAGAAGGTCCAAAGCTTTATCCTTAAATAATTTTAAAAAAGGAGGCTGAAGGCCCAGACAGTCTAAGACTTAACAATAAGGAATATTACCTTTAAAGCGGCTGAAGGCCCATGATTCAAAACACAACTACAATAAATTCTTACAAGGCAGAAGGCCCAAGTCTTTATCCTTAAAATTTTTTTTAAAATGAGGTTGATGGCCCAAACAATCTAAGACTTAGCAAGTAAGGAATTTTAATTTTAAGAATGCTGAAGGGCCATGATTCAGAAACACAACTACAATAAATTTTCAAAAGGCAGAAGGCCCAAAGCTTTATCCAAAAATATTTTAAATGAGGCTGAAGGCCCAAACAATGCAAGACTTGACAAGTAAGGAACTTTCATTTTTAAAACGGCTGAAGGCCCATTATTTAAAACCCAACTCAAAGCACGCAAATTCAAATCATCGGCTATGAGCCATTAAAATACACAATCAAACATCAATAAGAAAAGTTAGTACAACCAGAGGCGTTCTGAAGTTTCCGGGGGTCGGACTGCACTTGAAATATTAACCTTTTCTTAGGGGAGACAGGTAGTCGGCCCAATTATATCCGAACCGCCGGCAACCCAAACAAGAGACAGTCAACGGACCCAACGACAAGACGACTTGCTTTCCACCCGACCAGTACATAAGGAACTCCAATGTCAAAACGTAAAAGGCGTAGCCGCCCACAACCAAGTATGCATAAGCTGTCAAAACTACATGCACGTGTTGGACAGCGACAACACCGTGAGGAAAGGACACCGCCTGAATTTTACGTCAGCGGCCAGGGCAGGTAACCGGAACGCTAAAGGCCACAAGGCAGAAATTTCCACTGGTGCACTTGGACTTCAAATAACCAAAATACAGTTAAACTCCACCAGATGGTCGCCAAACTTTCGCCAACTCGAACACTCGCTGTTGCTCATGGGAATACTCCCAATAGCCAACCATGAAAACCAGCGGTACAATGTAAACAGACTGGCTTCGGTAATTAAATCACCAATCAACTTTGATGTCCCAGGTTGGTGAGCCACGGATCTCGTAGCAATCAGAACAGTTGCCCCACACTCTGGCACTGCGTAGAGACCGCCAGCAGGCCCGGCCCACTGCGCCACGCGAGATTTCCGAACTGATCCACAACAACCGACCGACTGCTCACAACCAGTACGCCGACAACATTAAAAAAACTTGTCAGTCAAAATCACACAAACTACACACAGTTTCATGAACACCTGCACGAAGAATTAGACAATGCTAACGGCAGTGACTGTACAATAACAGGGATGAATCACGAGTCGGCACACACAGCCAATCCATCAGCCATTGCCGGCCAGATACATATCGTCCGGCAAGACGACCGACCGACGATCAACCAAAGTCGTCCCCCACTCCAATCACGTGTGTCGGCAACCGTCGGCCGAGTCATGGCGGTCCGGACCTCACTGCTGCCGCGCCCCGACTGAACTTGTGCCGCATGCCAACTCAAACCCTGCCAGGTCCGAACTCTACTGCTGGCGCGTTGCAGCTGACTGCCAAATACGAACTAACTCGAACACACGACAACCGGGAAGTAATAGCAGTCGGCAAAGATAATACGCCAGAGCTTATATCAATAAGCGCCAGGCAGGCAAGGCGACAACTCAGTGACACAAGTAATTAAAATTAACATATCGAGGTGGTAGTACAGTAAAACAGGATGTCAAACGAGATATGGCACGAACACGAGTCACGCACGGCTCACTCTTCTTAAGCAGACTAAATGCGGGTTCCTTGGCCCTACTAAGGACATAGCCTCTGTCACGATTGTTCAACTGTTCCCCTACTTAAATCTCGATAGATTCATTACTCTTCACCAGTCTTCTACAAAATCCTTGGAACTTACTCGCCAGCGATTTGATCTAGATACTACCAACAGTTTTAGGCTTGTCTTGAGGTCGACATAGCTGCTTTTCGATGATAGTTACTACGAGCAGGTGGATAGAGTAGCTTAGGGATTCCACTTTCACCAACTGTTGCCAACACAGAACGTTTCTAGTCTATGAGGAAGCCGTGGAATCAGCCAAAAGGAAACCAAACTGGTTTTTTTTCGATACAGATAATTAATCGGTCAATTAATTACGAGAAAATTGGTCCGATATCCACACCGCTAAACGACTAAAACGGTAACCCGGTCACCTTTTCCAGTTGTAGGTTACCTGTGTAATTACTTCCAGGGGGCAACAAAAATTTTGCTTTTAGTATTTCGTGTAATTATTGACCAAATTTAAATATTTGAAATGCTGTCATGGCCTAATCATTAAGGATTAGTCTTACTTTAAGAGTTTAACACAGTAAGTCTAGTATTAGGAATGTGTCTATGTCAAGAGGCAGCTGACTCACGGCGCGCAAATTACCCAAATTATATTCGTCCAGTATTTGAGGAGGAGAGCACTTAGCGACTTCCGAAACACATCACACAATTTCAAACTTTTTGTGAACTGTTCCTAGCCTACAGCTCAAAAAAATGAAAGGAAAACACTTGTAAAATACACTACTGGCCATTAAAATTGCTGCACCAAGAAGAAATGCTGATGATAAACGGATATTCATTGGACAAATATATTATACTAGAACTAACATGTGATTACATTTTCACGCAATTTGGGTGCATAGATCCTGAGAAATCAGTACCCAGAACAACCACCTCTAGCCGTAATAATGGCCTTGATACCCGTGGGCATTGAGTCAAACAGAGCTTGGATGGCGTGTACAGGTACAGCTGCCCATGTAGCTTCAACACGATACCACAGTTCATCAAGAGTGTTGACTGGCGTATTGTGACGAGCCAGTTGCTCGGCCACCATTGACCAGACGTTTTCAATTGGTGAGAGATCTGGAGAATGTGCTGGCCAGGGTAGCAGTCGAACATTTTCTGTATCCAGAAAGGGCCGTACAGCACCTGCAACGTCCACTGTTCAAAGTGCCGTCAATGCGAACAAGAGGTGACCGAGACGTGTAACCAATGTCACCCCATACCATCACGCCGGGTGATACGCCAGTGTGGCGATGACGAATACACGCTTCCAATGTGCGTTCACCGCGATGTCGCCAAACACGGATGCGACCATCATGATGCTGTAAACAGAACCTGGATTCATCCGAAAAAATGACGTTTTGCCATTCGTGCACCCAGGTTCGTCGTCGAGTACACCATCGCAGGCGCTCCTGTCTGTGATGCAGCGTCAAGGGTAACCGCAGCCATGGTCTCCGAGCTGATAGTCCATGCTGCTGCAAACGTCGTCGAACTGTTCGTGCAGATGGTTGTTGTCTTGCAAACGTCCCCATCTGTTGACTCAGGGATCGAGACGTGGCTGCACGATCCGTTAGAGCCATGCGGATAAGATGCCTGTCATCTCGACTGCTAGTGATACGAGGCCGTTGGGATCCAGCACGGCGTTCCTTATTACCCTCCTGAACCCACCGATTCCATACTCTGCTTACAGTTATTGGATCTCGACCAACGCGAGCAGCAATGTCGCGATACGATAAACCGCAATCGCGATAGGTTTTATCAAAGTCAGAAACGTGATGGTACGCATTTCTCCTCCTTACACGAGGCATCACTACAACGTTTCATCAGGTAACGCCGGTCAGCTGCTGTTTGTGTGTGAGAAATTGGTTGGAAACTTTCCTCATGTCAGCACGTTGTAGGTGTCGCCATCGGCGCCAACCTTGTGTGAATGCTCTGAAAAGCTAATCATTTGCATGTCATGGCATCTTCTTCCTGTCGGTTAAATTTCGCGTCTGTAGCACGTCATCTTCGTGGTTAGCAATTTTAATGGCCAGTAGTGTAAACAGACGTTTAAAACTGTATTATATATAAGAGTGCGATTCTTTAGAGACCGGGATAAAAGGGGTTACTGGTTTATAACTGACATTCTTGACTCCCATCAGACCTAGAACACAATTACGTGAATATTGTTGTTTAAGACACGTAGTACGTCTACTTACTTGATGATGAGTTGGTGGTGCTGAATGTTCTTGACAAGCAGTCGATACGTATCGTTGCCTTCACTTCTGTACACTTCGAAGTACCCTGGAGTGTAAGCAGGTGTCAAAAGTTTCACTGCAGCGAATTGTGCTGAAGGGAAATTTGGGGTGACCGCCGAACCATCGTGTGTCGCTCCGGCACGAGACGCGCCAACGTGGTGAACCTCACCAATCTTTCTGTTAGAATGTCCGGCCACATCAGCTCCGTTCCCCGTTATTTCAACGTTGTCATTGAGGACGTGAAGCTCCGCAGCGAAGTTGACAATGAGCGTGATGTAGAGCACGTCGACGCAAATCGCAGAGAACACGACCCAGGCGAAGACGATGGCCTCCAGCGCGAACGTTAGGCTGTAGGTGTCTGGTGCGTTCCCGTCGAAAGGCAGCCAAACTGGTAGCGGCAGTGCAGGATCCGGAGACGTCCCGTTTAGCGGAGGCGGCTCACTGAGCAGGGGGTCCACAGCCCATATCAATCCCCCCATGACAGCCATAACCTGCGGCAGAAGACAGTGTCAAACATGGATCTGACTTACTATTCTGTAATTTAACACTTATATTTTTAATAAAACTTTTAATATGTTTATTTCCTCAGTAGCTTGATTCAAAAAGGAGACCTATTATAAATGTAAACATGTATCCTCGTGCATAGAACCACACTACTCGGCGAACTGGAGACTCTGATGCGTTTGTTTAGTTACCAGTTTTAACTACCCAATACGGCAGCACAAACCGAGAGAAGGAAAGACCAAGATGAAGAGTTTAGCGTAAAGAGACTTTTTTCTGAAACTACCAGACAGAAGGGTACAAGCTTGAAAGATATATTACTGCATAGTTCACCTGCTAGGACATCCTGTGCCCCGGAATAGATTTATCTACAAGGGACAGAAGTCATGGGTTAGCGATATGCACATATACATATGGCAGCACTATAGCGTACTCGAACTACACGAGGCTCACTCCAAAAGAAGTGCACACTATTTTTGTAAAAATACAGTTTTCATTCGGCATGTGTGAAAGTTTTGCAGTGAGTAGATACATCCTTCCCGCTTGTTTTCAAACTTAGTTCAACCTGTTCCCGCGAATGGCGCCGTCACAGAATATCTTCAAGATGGCTGCTACACTTGACGTTCGTCAGAAGCAACGTGCTGTCATAGAATTCCTGTGCTATGAAAACGAGACAGTAGAAAACATCCACAAGAGGTTGAAAAAGGTGTATGGAGATGCTGCTGTCGACCGCAGTACAGTTAGTCGGTGGGCAAGCAGGTTACGTGATGAAAGCGGGACGGCAGTATTGAGGATTTCCTCGCAGCGGCAGGCCTCGTACTGCACACACTCCAGACAATGTGCAGGGAGTTAACGAATTGGTGGCTGCTGACGGACGCATCACACTGAACGAATTGTCACGCTACGTTGGGATAGGGGAGGGAAGTGTTTGCAGAATACAGAAAGTGTTGGCGTTAAAAAATTTTATTCCAGGTGAGTTCCCAGGACGTTGACAGTGGCTCACAAAGAAACAAGAAAAACGGTATGCAGCGAACTTTTGGAACAGTACGAGAATGGTGGAGATGAATTTCTTTAAAGGATTGTGACAGGTGATGAAACATGGCTCCATCATTTTTCACTAGAGAGTAACATCATACAAATTCACCCAAGAAAAAAATTTATCAAAACCACACCTTCTGCTGGAAACGTTATGGCTACGGTGTTTTTCGATTGCGAAGGACTCTTGCGTATGGTCATCATGCCAAGTGGAACCACTATAAATTCTGATGTATATGTGACGACACTGAAGAAGTTTCAAGCTCGACTGAGTCGTGTTCGACCACATCGGCAAAAGCAGGATGTTTTGCTGTTGCACGACAATGCACGGCCACATGTCAGTCAAAAAACCATGAAAGCCATCACAAAACTCGGATGGACAACACTGAAACACCCGCCTTACAGTCCTGAACTGGCTCCATGTGACTATCATCTCTTTGGGAGACTGAAAGACTCTCTTCGTGGACCAAGGTTTGAAGATGATGACTCCCTTGTGCACGCTGCCAAACAGTGGCTCCAACAGGTTGGTCCAGAATTTTACCGTACGGGTATACAGGCGCTGGTTCCAACATGGCGTAAGGCAGTTGAGAGGGATGGAAATTTTGTGGAGAAATGAAAATGTTGTTCCTAAACGATGTATGTACACACTGTAAAACTTTCAAACATGTAGAATAAAAGATGGGTTTTAAAAAAAATAGTGTGCATTTCTTTTGGAGTGACCTTCGTAAAAGGGCAGTGCAACGGAGGAGCTGTCATTTGTACTCAGGGGAGCCGTACGAAAAGGTGTCCGGCGTGAATATGGCCGCACGAATGGAATTAACAGATTTTGAAAGAGGAATGGTACTTGAAGCTAGATACAAGGGACTTTACACTTCGGAAATCGTTAGGGAATTCCGTATTCCGAGATCCAACAGTGAGTGGAGAATACCAAATTTCAGTCAATACCTCTCACCGTGCCCAACCCAGCGGCCGACGGCCTTCACTTAACGACCGAGAGCAGCGCCGTTTGCGTAGGGTAGTCAATGCTAACAGACAAGCAACATTGCGTGAACTAACCGCAGAAATCAATGTGGGACGTGCGACGAACCTATGGTACGACAGCATGGCGAAATTTGGGTTTAGTGAGCTATGGTATCAAACGACACACTTGAGTTTCTTTGCTGATAACACGACATCGCCTGCAGTGCCTCTTCTGGGCTGGTGGCCATATCGGTTGAACCCTAGACGACTGGAAAACAGTGACCTTGACAGAGGAGTTCTGGTTTCAGTCAGTATGAGCTGATGATAGGTTTCGAGTATGGTGCAGACCACACAAAGCCATGGACCCAAATTGTCAACAAGAAACTGTGCAAGCTGATGGTGTCTCCATAGTCCTGTGGGCTGTGTTTACATGGAATGGGCTAGGTGCTCAGGTCCAACAGTGCCGATCATTGATTGGAAATGGTTATGTTCGGGTATTTGGAGACTATTTGTAACTATTCATGAGCTTCACGCTGCCAAAAAACAATGAAATTGTCATGGATGACAATGCGCCATGTCATCGGACCACAGTTGTTCGCAATTGATTTGAAAAAGATCCTGGACAATCCGAGTCACTGATCTGACCACCCAGATCGCCCGACGTGAACCCCATCGAACATTTATGACCCATAATCGAGAGGTCAGTACGAGCACAAAATTCCGCACCGGCAACACTTTCCCAATTATGGACGGCTGTGGAGACACCATGGCTCAATATTTCTGCAGGGGACTCACAAGGACTTGTTGAATTGCAACCACGTTGAGCTGCTGCTCTATGCCGGGATAAAAGACGTCCGACATGATATTTCGTCGTATCCTATGACTTTTGTCACCTCTGCGTATTTCTCCTTCTTACGGTGTGGTTGGTTGGTTTAAAGAGGGGAGGGGGGGGGGGGGAGGGACCAAACTTACGATGTGATCGCCATGGAAAAATAAGTATTGCTTTTGGTTCCAATAGATCTCTTCCATTATGAGCTGATTCTGGACGCACTATGAAATATTGTGAAAGATACAATAGCAAATAGTGTAAATTCGATGAAAGAGCAGGGAGGATCTACAGGGTGCTTCAGAAGACATAGCACATATTTTAGGTAGTAGTAGAACATTAACCTGCTAGGGTAGCAGGGAGCGCTAATGCGCTGCTTCCTGGACTAGAGCAGGCGCGCCGGCCCCAGATCGTATCCGCCCGGCGGATTAACGATGAGGGACAGTCTGCCAGCCAGCCCGGATGTGGTTTATAGGTGGCTTTCCACATCGTGCCAGGTGAATACTGGGCTGGTCCCAACGTTCCGTCTCAGTTACACGACTCGCAGACATCTGAACATGTTCACACTCTTTCATGACTTCCACTAGACGCAGACAGCTGGGGCACACTAATTCCGTCCTGAGGGGATCAGGGTGGCATTAGGAAGGGCATCCAGCCACCCTCTGGCACTAACATTGCCAAATCCTCAAGTAACACGGCCGACGCCGCGTTGGAGCGGGGCAAAGGTAGAAAGGAAAGGAAGGGAGTACAACATTAATTGAATTTCCCGTCAGTGCTAGACAGAACGTGATAATAATATTAAACATACTCTCATTAAAACTGCTTGTTAGTGGACGTCTGTCACTTGCTGCTCATCGGCTGCCACTCGGTTATAGGCGACACACAAGCGTAGAGGGTCACTTCACAGGTGCTGTTGGCAGTGGCCGAAGTGACGTTTGGTGCGAAAGCAGGGTGCTTGTCGACAGCTTATTTTAAGCTACCAATGAATGAACTACGGCAGATGATGCGTTTTGTAGCCTTGAATTTAAATGCATGATCTAACCTAACCACAATCTTGTGACGTGCACTGCATGCGAGAAAATGGCAATCAACAACCTGAGACAGAACCATTAATCGCGATTGAAGCTAACTTCCACGAACAAATTCAATATAGAAGTAATTCCGCGACAGTGCCAAAAGCTTACAGTAATTTCTCGCTTCCGTTGGTTACAATAGACCTCTTCTATTCCCATAACGTTCTAATACAGCATTAGTGTTGTGCTTCTTGACATAGTCACATCTGTCAAATACCAAGGCCTAACATTGCAAAGCTATATGAAATTGAACGAACAATTCGGTTTGGTAGTACGGATGGCGAATGGTAGTTTTATTTTGAGAATTTTGGGAAAGTGTAGCTCATCTACAAAGGAGATGGACTATATAATACTAGTACGACCCATTCTTGAGTGCTGCTCCAGCGTTTGGGATCCCGTCCAGGTCGGATTAGAGGAGGACATCGAAGTAGTTCAGAGGCGTGCCGCCGGATTCATTACCAGTAGGTTCGATCAGCTCGGAAGTATTACGGGAGGCTTCTTGAATTCAGATGGGAATACCTGGACGGAAGAGGTACTCTTACGGAAAATCAGAGAATCGGCATTTGAGGCCGACTGCAGAATGAACCTACTGCCACCAACGCACATTTCGCGTAAGGACCACGAAGCCTTCCACGGAGACAGTCGTTTTTCCCTCGCTTTATGTTGTGTGTCACCTATAACCAAGTGGCAGCCGATGAGCAGCAAGTGATAGACGTCCACTAACAAGCAATTTTAATGAGAGTGTACTTAATATTATTATCATGTTCTGTCTAGCACCGACGGGAAATTCAGTTAATGTTACACTCCCTTCCTTTCCTTTCTGTCTTTGCCCCGCTCCAACGCGGCGTCGGCCGTTTTACTTGCGGATTTGGCAATGTTAGTGTCACAGTGTGGCCAGATGCCATTCCTGCGCCACCCAGAACCCCCCAGGATGGAGTTAGTGTACCCCAGCTGTCTGCGTCTAGTGGAAGTCATGAAAGAGTGTGAACGTGTTCAGATGTCTGCGAGTCGTGTAACTGAGGCGGAACATGGGGACCAGCCCAGTACTCACCTGGCGGGATGTGGAAAACCGCCTAAAAACCACATCCAGGCTGGCTGGCAGACGGGCCCTCGTCGTTAATCCGCTGGGCGGATACGATCCGGGGCCGGCGCGGCTATGCCACTCCTGGAAGCAGTGCATTAACGCTTTCGGCTACCCTGGCGAGTTAATGTTATACTGCCACTACCTAAAATATGTGCTATGTCTTCTGAAGCACCCTGTAGATCCTCCCTGCTCTTTCATCGAATTTACACTATTTGCTATTGTATCTTTCACAATATTTCATAGTGCGTCCAGAATCAGCTCATAATGGAAGAGATCTATTGGAACCAAAAGCAATACTTATTTTTCCATGGCAATCACATCGTAAGTTTGGTCCCTCCCCCCCCCCCCCCCCCTCCCCTCTTTAAACCAACCAACCACACCGTAAGAAGGAGAAATACGCAGAGGTGACAAAAGTCATAGGATACCACGAAATATCATGTCGGACGTCTTTTATCCCGGCATAGAGCAGCAGCTCAACGTGGTTGCAATTCAACAAGTCCTTGTGAGTCCCCTGCAGAAATATTGAGCCATGCTGTATCCATAGCCGTCCATAAATGCGAAAGTGTTGGCAATGTGGTATTTTGTGCACGAACTGATCTCTCGACTGTGGCTCATAAATTTTCTATGGGATTCATGTTGGGTGATCTGGGTGGTCAAATCAGTGGCTCGAATTGTCCAGGGTCTTTTTCTAACCAATCGCGAACAACTGTGGTCCGGTGACATGGCTCATTGTCATCCATGACAATTCCATCGTTGTTTCGCTACATGAAGCCCATAAATAGTTACAAACAGTCTCCAAAGACCCGAACATAATCATTTCCAAACTAATGTCGGCACAGTTGGACCAGAGGGCCTAGTCCATTCCACATAAGCACAGCCCACAGGATTATGGAGCTTGCAAAATTTCTTGTCTACAATTTCGATCGTTAGCTTCGTGGGGCCTGCATCATACTCGAAACCTACCATCAACTCATACTGACTGAAACCATAACACGTCTGACAAGATCACTGTTTTCCAGTCGTCTAGGGTACAACCGATATAGCCACCAGCCCAGACGAGGATCTGCAGGCGATGTCGTGCTGTCAGCAAAGACACTCATGTGGGTCGTTTGATACGTGGTTCAACTAAAACATTCATATTTCTTTACGTACTACACGAATAAGTAATAAAAATGGGGGTTCCCATTTTAAAAAAACGCAGTTGATATCCGTTTGACCTATGGCAGCGCCATCTAGCGGGCCAACCATAGCGACATCTGGCTTCCCTCTTCAAGCTAGACAAGTTTCGTTCTTTGTAGTTTTTCGATTGACGCTTATTTCGTGAGATATTTGGCCCGGTCACGATCAGTGGATCACCCTGTATTATCCGATCCACAATATGTAATGGATAAAAGTTAGAAACTATGAAATTTCCTGGCAGATTAAAACGGTGCGCCGGACCGAGACTCGAACTGGGACCTTTGCCTTTCGTGGGCAAGTGCTCTACCCACTGAGCTGCCCAAGCACGACTCACGCCCCGTTCTCACAGCTTTTAGAAACTATGGTTTTTTTTTAATTCTATCAGAAAATTAAACTGTCTGGTTCACGTATATACCAAATTAGCATCATTAACATTATTTCAGATCATTTAACCGTAATTAACAAAAATTTATAAATAGCTAGAAAAGCTGATGATGTGAATTGACATACTTTCGAAAATTTCTGCAAAATTTATAATTTTATTCTCGTGACTGCATTATTACATTCCCATAGAAATGTTAGGAGAGATATCTATGTTGTAATTAAACCAATGATTAACTAGAAAATCTCGTAAATCTCAACTTACCTACAAAACACACATATTTATCAGTAATCTGATGTGTTTAACATGACTTGAGCACTTTGCGTATCGTGCCAATAACGAAAAACCAATTAAATCAGTTATAATTTACGTTTTCATTAATGGATATCGAACTTCCTAATTTAAACATTACCGATTTTCAGTCATTTTTATACTAAGAAATAAACATACAGAACTTTAACCTGAAATTCCCTTTTGGCATTTTGTACTGTACATAAATTAATGTTCGGCATAAAATTCAAAGTGAAATCAAGATGTAATTAATGCTTTTACGATGGGTATTGTTATTGTAACTTGTCAACTAAATTTCCACACGAAAGTCAAAATAACAATATTTAGAAATGTATTCGGAATGAATCATCATTTATTGTCTTTAAGATCGTACTAGCAGTTTGTTGTAAATCATTGACTTCTCATGACCGACAGTAAATGTAATTGTTTGTGACAATAGGCTGAAGAACATATATTGTTAAGATAGTGTATTTATTCAGCGTTACAACGTACTTGAAGTCAGTCCCAGTTTGGCCAATGTAATAAGGCAAAGTCTGTAACAGTCGCTGTTTTGTTAGTCATGTTGATAGAAGACAGTTTATATGTGAACATTTTTGTAAATGTTTACGGTTAACACATCTGCCGTTAAAAGGATTCATCAGTGTGTTGAGAAACATTATTTTAACATCCAAGTTTTCATCACTTCCGAAATGCAGGCAAATCTGCAATATACAAACATCAAAAAAGTTTTGCATCACCACAGTTCCCAGAACTTCTGAAGATATATGTTGACTGTGAGTATTGTATCACAGACAGTCCCTTTGACTGTTCAGAGATGTCACTAAACCCGCCTAAAGATGTAAAAAACCATGCATGAGCAGCGCCTATTAGACGAAGGGGGTCCGACAGCCGATCAGTTCCAGTCATTTCACCAGGAAGGAGGTGCACGGCTCGTGTTGTCTGTATTTCAACTGTGCCTAGACTGTCACTACCGCGGTTCGATCGCGTCCCCATTGTTACTCTGTGCCAGGATGCGCTCTGAACAAGGGAAGTGTGCAGGCGTATCGGAATGAACCAAAGCGATGTTGTTCGAACATGGAGGAGATGGAGAGAAACCTCGGTCAGGCCGCCCAAGGGCTACTACTGCAGTAGATGACCGCTACCTACGGATTATGGCTCGGAGGAACCCTGACAGCAACTCCACAATGCTGAATAATGCTTCTCATGCAGGACGTCGTGTTACGATTCAAACTGTGAGCAGTAGGCTGCACGATGCCGAACTTCACTCCCGACGTCCTTGGTGAGGTCCACCTTTGCAACCACGACATCATGCAGTGCGGTAAATATGGGCCCAACAACATGCCAAATCGAGCGCTCATGATTGGCATCACGTTCCTTTCACCGATGAGTGTCGCATATGCCTTCAACCAGACAATCGTCGGAGACGTATTTGGAGGCAACCCAGTCAGGCTGAACGCCTTAGACACACTGTCCAGCGAGTGCAGCAATGTGAAGGTTCCCTGATGTTTTGGGGTGGCATTATGTGGGGCGGACGTCCACCGCTGGTGGTCATGGAAGGCGCCATAACGGCTGTACGATGTGTAAATGCCATCCTCTGACCGATAGTGCAACCATATCGGGAGCAATTGGTGAGACATTCGTCTTCATGGACGACAATTCGCGCCTCCATCGTGCACATCTTGTGAATGACTTCCTTCAGGATAACGACACCGCTCGACTAGAGTGGTCAGCATGTTCTCCAGACATGAACCCTATCGGCCGTGCTTGGGATACATTGAAAAGGGCTGTTTATGGGTGACGTGACCCACCAACCACTCTGAGGGATCTACGCCGAATCTCCGTTGAGGAGTGGGACAATCTAGACCAACAGTGCCTTGATGGACTTCTGAATAGTATGCCACAACGAATACAGGCATGCATCAATGCAAGAGGACGTGCTACTGCGTATTAGAGGTACCGGTGTGTACAGAAATCGGACCAGTACCTCTGAAGGTCTCGCTGTATGGTGATACAACATCCAATGTGTGGTTTTCATGAGCAATAAAAAGAGCGGAAATGATGTTTATGTTGATCTTTGTCAAATTTTCTGTACAGGTTCCTGAACTCTCGGAACCGAGGTGATGCAAAACTTTTTTGATGTGTGCACATCCCCTAACGGACTTCATCGGTGGACCAGATTCGACGGTTCAAAGCTAAGTATTCCAGTGAAAAAACTACATCACTCTCATACTACTATGAATGTCTCGTGATGAGAAGTATTTTAGCCATAACTGCAGTTGGAGTAATATTAGAAACTTCATACAGTTAAGTGGACTCATACTGCCAAGTTTTTAGTAAATTTGACTCTATATTGTAAATATTGTTAAATTACTTCACACACCCTCTATTCCCGTGAAGTTTCATTTTGTTTCCTTCTCGTCTTCAGTCTGCTCCACTTTTTTGGTCAGGCAATTTAAAGCGTTACCTTACAGCCCTTGTTAAGCGCAGGTAGCTTTCACCGTAACTGATGGTACCGTTTTTGTCTTCCTCTGCTTGTGGCAGCCGTATGTTGCAATGTGTCACAAGTGTTTCTACCTACCCCCATAATGCTCCCCTGCGTCACGCATGACTCAGCTAGGAAGCTATTCATTAACCCACTAAACACTGTCTCTGCTCCGTACATAAACGAAGTACATTTTGTGTTACTTCCGTCGGAGGCAATATTCTCCTATCCGATTATTTTTACGAATGGCTTTTGTGCTGGGACAAGTCTCTTCCACTGCAACAGAGCGAGTCCTTTAAAATCTACGTATAGGACAAGCTGCCCATCCCAGCGTCTTGTTAAAGTGCCTTTACACTGCCATATTTTAGAACAAAATTTGGCTGCAATGGTGTTGCCATTAACACTACTACAATTTCGCTGCAGCACAAGGCAACTGCCGGAGGAATTTTTCTGATGTCGAAGACGGTTGCAGGTAGTTGTCGACGTAATGTCGAGGGATTACCGGTGTTGTCCACCGAGAGTGGAGGGTATTTCGAGTGTACGTCTACGGCAGAATTATACTACTTTCTTTTAGGACAGAGACTATTACACCCACGGAGATGCAAATATGGGGACATGGTGCTTCAGACTTGCGCTGTACGTTGCTTTGAAGCCGGCCCCACTGTGTTAGCTGCATTTATGAGTTATGTTATTCTGCACACTGATGTTCATGATTGTAACGATCAAGCTCCATCAAAATTTAAAATTAGGTTCATTACGTCGTCTTATAGAGGAACGGAAGTACTGTAACGTGGCAAAGTTTCTTTTTTATGGAGACGATCAAGCTGCTCAAAAATCTGTGTTTAAGTTTTGCCTTTGTACACCACATGCTGCTGAGGAAGAACGGACAAGATCCATTTTTCACTTACAACTAAAGCTTTTCTCTTCTCCTTTTATGTTTCATCTTAATAATGCTGTAACTTCATGTTACTCATGTTACTGGCTTTCGAATAATACTTGCCACCCACGTAATGTAAACGAATTTCGAACTGTTACATTGGTTAGTAATAAAACGAATACCGAAATGAAATTGCGCCACATTGTGCATTCAAAGCAGGCTGGAAAAGCGGTATTTCTCGATAGGTCGAGCAGAAACATTCGTGTTACTGCTACCGAGAATGTACAAAAGGTTGTTTCTTAAGTGAAACGAAAGCATCAGAAATGTCAGGGAATGAAGATGAACAATCCAGTCCAGTGTAGATACAAGTACAAGGAAAAGAAAAGCGTTGGGGCGTATTTCTGATTCTTGACAAACATTACGGGCCAAGAGTCACGTCACAGGAGACGATGAAGATGAACAATCCAGTCCTGTGCAGATATAAGTACAAGGAAAAGAAAAGCGTTGGTGCGTATTTCTGATTCTTGACAAACATTACGGGCCATGAGTCACGTCACAGAAGACGATTTTAAGTGCTTTTATAAAAAGCAACAGATTGACGAAAGAATTCTATGAAACTGCTTCCTATGACAAAACTCACCTGACTGGACTAATCAGTGTAAATCCTGTGATGCGAAGTAGACCAAGAAAAAGTCCAAATGAAACGGTGTGACATGATTTTTTCTATGTATGTAAGGCGCAGATGGGTAAACAGGATCTTCATATATGTCAACCAGCATTCTTGGCATTGCATGGTATCGCCAACAAACATCTTATTGCTCTTAAAAGGCATTGGCTATTATAGGGAAAGCGCGTGTGGAGACCAGAGGAAAGCATAACACTAGACTAGTGACACAATTAATTCAATGATCCGGGCTGTTATGCCGTGGTCGAATGGATTTCATCCTAAAACCCGACGTTTCGTCTCCATCTGCGGAGGACATTTTCAAGGGGAATCGTATTCGCATTTCAAGATTTCGGCATATTTTAGAAATAAAATAAATGGCATAGTGGTCCAGCCAGAGGAATTAGTTTTGATGTAGTGTGGCTATTCACAGTAGTTCCACTCAATGAAATGTTACAACAGCTGATTCGGGTTATTCCTCCCGATGTTTCAGAACTGTTTAAATATTGCCTCACAACCATTTATTTCAAATGGAACGGAGAGTTCTATGAACAGACGGATGGTGATGCTACGGCGAGCTCCTTTAGGCCAATTATAGCGAACTTTCTTATGGAAGTATTCGAGTAGCGCCGCGCGGGATTAGCCGAGCGGTCTAGGGCGCTGCAGTCATGGACTGTGTGGCTGGTCCCGGCGGAGGTTCGAGTCCTCCCTCGGGCTTGGATGTGTGTTTGTCCTTAGGATAATTTACGTTAAGTAGTGTGTAAGCTTAGGGACTGATGACCTTAGTAGTTAAGTCCCACAAGATTTCACACATATTTGAACATATTCGAGTAGCAGGCATTGGAAACTGCGAACAAGAAACCGAATATTTGGTTCCGTTACATGGACGATTCGTTTGTTTTGTGGCGACATGGCAGGGAGGAACAGAATCGTTTTCACAAACAATTGAACGGCATCAATCCAAAGATTCAGATTACCAAGAAGGAAGAGGCAGGCGGAAGATTAAATTTCCTTGATGTGATAGTTTTCGAGGAAGAAGACAGCGGTTTACACACGGTTTACCGAAAGTCCACGCACACAGACCGTTACCTACACCGGGAATCGAACCACCACCCACAACAAAAGCGAGGCGTCCTAAAATAGTTGGCAGATAGAGCAAGGAAAATCTGCAAACCAGAGCTCACGATTGGTTACTCGTTCACAGAGGTGAACAGAGAGTTAAGACCACCGCGTTGAAATTTTAGCGATGCTCAAACGCCAGTGAAATCGAAAGTTTTCCTGCCATTCATTGATTACCTGACGGACAGCATAGGAAAAATCCTGCAAAAGCGGAATATCGCGGTAATCCATACACCCACACGGAAGATACATGATCACCTAAAATCGACCAAGGATGTTCGCCAACAGCTAGAAAAAGCTGGCATTTATAGTATTCCGTGTAGTTGCCGTGAGTTGTACTTAGGTACTACAAAAGGTACTGTCAAAGAACAGCTAGAGGAGCACAAGGGCAATTGCAGAAGGGGGGAGATTGACAGATCAGCCGTTGCGGAACGTGCTTTTCAGCCAGGAGACCACCACATTCATTCTGGTAGAACTCTAGTTCTGGCAGCCACAAGCGGACACCATGAAAGGCTATACAGGGAGGCCAACCAGATTGTAAAACAAACAAGGAATTTCAACAGGAAGGAGGACGACGTGAAACTGAATGGCATTTGGATTCCGGTACTGAAGAAGACGTGTACCACCAGTCTTCCACCGTTGGACAAAGCAACAGCGGACGAAGGCAGTCGTTAACGGCCAGTTGTGCTCGTGTATTCAAGACATGTGACGTCAAGCCATGCGCAGAAATGTAATTTTGCTGTAGTCAGTAGCGAGGGAGTGTGCATAAAACATTCAAAACAGCTACGATCCCCCTTGAAAACGGCCTCCACGGATGGGGACGATACGTCGGGGTTTAAGGTCAAATCCAGTCGTCCACGCCGTAATAGCCCTGAACATTTTATCGGTCGTGACATTTCCAGCAGTGTAAGTTTTCATGTTACACTAGACCAGTGGTAGGTAGGAAGCGGATCGCGAGACCCGTGCAACTCTTTGGGCCCTTGAACGTGGCTCTCCACGTGCGACTGCGCGCGTACAGCGCAGCTGTGACCTGGAGGTCCATTTGCAGAAATCGGTTTTCGTTCTGGACAAGTCTATTTTAAGGAAGTGGCGTTAGAAGGGAGTTTGAATGAAACTGCCACTTTCTCTTGGTACTCAGACCACGCGCACCCTGCCACATGCACCGCCTTTGTTGCTTGTGATAATGTCCTCGATAGTAGTGGTGGTGGTGGGGGTGGTGGGAGGGGAGGTGGAGGAAGGTGTGTAAAACTTCGATGCTAGGTGCGTGGGACTGAAGTTCCTTATTCGAGGCACGTTGCCACCGGATCGTAGGTGCGCAACTGTTCAGTACTCAGGAAATTGGATAATTTTTTTTTTTCGTCCGTCTCAGTTGCACTGATATAAAATTCTTTTGTAATGTAATGGTGTTTATAGTCGAAAATGTGTTTCTAACTGTTCAAAAATGGTTCAAATGGCTCTGAGCACTATGGGACTTAACATCTATGGTCATCAGTCCCCTAGAACTTAGAACTACTTAAACCTAACTAGCCTAACTAGCCTAAGGACATCACACAACACCCAGTCATCACGAGGCAGAGAAATACTAACTGTTGACATTTAACGTTTCCCGTAATGGCAGCTAATTTCCACTTGACCTGTTGTACGTTTTAGAATAAATAAGACGTATAGTGTAAGATCAATGAGGGTACTTGTTGCCCACTGTATACCTTGCTGCGCCTTTTGATACCATCTGGTAGGAATAAATACGGTTAATAGTAAGGTGTGTGGTTTGAAAATGGACGTGTCAGGCCGAAACCGGCAACCAATACATCTGAATTTTTTATCAGTGCAACTGAGGCGGACGAAATAAAAAAGCATCCGCTTTCCTCAGTACCAAAGTTCTTCCAAAACGAAGCAGTCGGTGGAACAATTACTCTGTTGACGAGTGTGGAACTGTTTCTCGTGAAGTTTGGGGAAAAAGTGTGCGATCTAACGAAAAAAGAAAAAGATAACTGTGTTAATAATGAACTAACGAAAAAAGGAAAAGATAACTGTGTTAATAATAAACTAACAAGGAAATATTTGGGGAACGATGTAATAATAAGTCCGAGTTCAGCGGAAATAAGTGAAATCGACGATAATAGTGACAAAGATATATAACATCAAATAAAAATATTTGTAGGTATGACTGATTTTCTTATTCCCATTTTTCTGTGTTTCATTTGTATTTATGTATCTTCAGCCAAGTGTTCCGAAGCGACTTGTTGGGAAAACGTTTCCGGAAAGTAAAAATGTAAGTGTGCATCGTCAAGGCGTATCTTTCCAGTGTATTACAGTACTTCGGAGCGCGTATTTCCGCAAAAAAGAAGTTAAAATCCGCACCCCTGCGCGTGGCAGTTCCATCTGCCTCTGTCCGAAGCACTTCGCTTCTCCTTCAAGGTTCCCCCACTCCGTCATCGTCATGATTTAATTTTATGGATAACTTACAATTTAATTTTATCAGTAAATAATACAGATGTCAAATTTGATATCAAGCTTTATTCAGATTACCTATAGTTTAAATAAGAATTAAAACATTACGTAAAGTACATTAAGTTAATTTTAGGGAGTGTTGTTGTGTGAGAAAAGGTGTAGTCTCGAATACTGGGAAAGGTATGTTGAGATAGATTGGATAATACAGACAGAGAGGATGAACAAAAGCAGGTAGACAAGTACACAAGTCGAGCGTGGATGGATGAATTGGAAGAGGTCGACCTCAGCGAACGTACCTAAATGAAACTGTGGACTTTTAGCGAGCTTAGTAGTTCTGTAATTAAATTAATACGAATATACTTATTTATATATACTCATGCTCATAAATTAAGGATAATTACAGAATGTGGTGCCACACAACGTGGCACTACACAAAACTGGCGCTAATATCTTAGGCACATAGGGAACACACACGACAGAGACCTGTAAGTCCACAGTATTGGTGATAAGTTGAAAAAACCGCCCCAAAGCACATGTGCTACAAAACGCCACTGTTTCCTGCGCATCATCAATATGGGTTATGATCACCACAATAGGGTTGGCATACTCTGGATCAGGTGGTCGAGCAGCTGCTGGGGTATAGCCTCCAAATGGTTCAAATGGCTCTGAGCACTATGGGACTATTGGACTTAACATCTGAGGTCATCAGTCCCCTAGAACTTACAACTACTTAAACCTAACTAACCTAAGGACATCACACACATCCATGCCCGAGGCAGGATTCGAACCTGCGACAGTAGCGGTCGCGCGGTTCCAGACTGAAGCGCCTAGAACCACTCGGCCACACCGGCCGGCCGGTATAGCCTCCCATTCTTGCACCAGTGCCTGTCGGAGCTCCTGGAGTGTCGTAGGGGTTTGAAGACGTGCAGCGATACGTCGACCGAGAGCATCCCAGACGTTCTCGATGGGGTTTAGGTCTGGAGAACAGGCATGCCACTCCATTCACCTGATATCTTCTGTTTCATGGTACTCCTTCACGATGGCAGCTCGGTGGGGCCGTGCGTTATCATCCATCAGGAGGAACGTGGAACCCACTGCACCCCTGAAAAGGCGGACATACTGGTGCAAAATGACGTGCCGATACACCTGACCTGTTACAGCTCCTCTGTCAAAGATATGCAGGTGTGTACGTACACCAGTCATAATCCCACCCCACACCATCAAACCACGACCTCCATACAGATCCCTTTCAAGGACATTAAGAGGTTGGTATCTGATTCCTGGTTCACGCCAGATGAAAACCCGGTGAGAATCACTGTTCAGACTATACCTGGACTAATCCGTGAACATTACCTGGGACCACTGTTCTAATGACCATGCACTGTTCTTGACACCGGGCTTTACGGGCTCTCCTGTGACCAGGGGTCAGTGTAATGCGCTTTGCAGGTCTCTGGGCGAATAAACCGTGTCTGTTCAGTCGTCTGTAGACAGTGTGTCTGGAGACAACTGTTCCAAAGGCTGCGATAAGGTCCCGAGCAAGGCTACCTGCAGTACTCTGTGGCCATCTGCGGGCACTGATGGTGAGATATTGGTCTTCTTGTTGGTTGTACACTGTGGACATCCCGTACTGTAGCGCATGGACACGTTTCCTGTCTGCTGGAATCGTTGCCATAATCTTGAGATCACACTTTGTGGCACACGAAGGGCCCGTGCTACGACGTGCTGTGTTTGACCAGCCTCCAGTCGCCTTAGTATTCTACCCCTCATAACATCATCAATATGTTGGCCATTTCAACACACAGTCACCATTAGCACGTCTGAAAACGTCTGCACACTTACTCGCTGCACCGTACTCTGACATGCACCAACACACCTCTGTGTATGTGGACTGCTGCCAGCGCCACCGTGCGACCACTGCAGGTCAAATGCACCGCATGGTGATACCCCGAGGTGATTTAAGCCCGCAAACCACTCACCAGAGCGTCGTTTCACCATGTATCGGCATTATCCTTAATTTATGAGCATGAGTGTAGTTAAGAATTTGAAAAATGACTCCCAAAAGATATTTCAGTCGTTGTACTGTTGATATTTGCATCTGTTGACTAATAAGTTTCCCTGCACTAGATCAAACGAACTTGAAGGAGAAATCTAAACAGCAGCAACAGTCACTGAGATGCGGCACGCCACTTCATAACATTTATGGTAGCAAACGGCTGTACTTATCAGAATAACTTAATATTCGAAACTTACAGAAACAACCCACGACTCAAAGCAATCAAAACACCTGAAGGTAATGTTTTGGGGCAACTAAGATGGCGAAAGTTTTAGACATAATGACAACTCCCCTTATCTTTACCTCCATGAGTACACCGTACTGGTGTACTGTCCTTGACTCGATGAAGCACATACACTGATTTTGGCATGTTTAGCTGTTTTGTATTATAATTCGCAGTATTCTGTTTCAAGGCATCGATGCATTGAAGATTTATCACACGCGCACACTCTTATCGTCGTCAGTGAATGACACGTCAAATGTATAAGCCTTTGAGAGAAAGTATGATGACCTAGATATGCTCAAAACTGGTTTTGAAAGGACTGGCATAGGGTAGTAACAGCAACAATAAATAAAAACAAATTTTATGTGACAAGTTCTCTGGCATTTCTTAAATCTGCTCCTTAATTTAGATCTAAAAGTAAATCGAAACAACATATCAACATAGCTCAGTAAGTACGTTCTGCAAGAGGTTAAAATCAGTTCATGCTGTGGATATGTATATTTGATTTTTAAAAAATTAATTCTTTGATAAATGTAACAATTTCAGGGATTGTCTGATACTGATTCAGTTTGTATCACCTCCTATATAACATTCTAATTCACCGTGTTTTAATATAATAAAAGATTCCAAAACAAGGAAAGGCGTAGTAGACATAGTTGTGGACTGCAGAGTTAAAGGACGTAGGTTCACATTCCACTCTGTGCAACTTTCTCTTTCATCTTAGCGTTTTTAACACATTCTGGGACTTCCTTAAGACCATAATAAAAGTATATTCTGCAGTATTCGATGTTATTTACATTTCCATCTGAT
Organism: Schistocerca serialis cubense; assembly: GCF_023864345.2. NCBI lineage: Eukaryota > Metazoa > Arthropoda > Insecta > Orthoptera > Acrididae > Schistocerca > Schistocerca serialis. The sequence goes on from NC_064645.1 coordinate 145,696,501, forward strand.
TGCAAAGCGAAGGATGAAATAAATATTTTGCTGTTTATTTCCAAATACATGGCGATTTCCGAGTGTGGTCAGACGGAACCCTAGAAAAGCACTCCGTGTTCAGGCCACAAGTGGCCCATCGGGACCATCCGACCGCCTTCTCATCCTCAGCTGAGGATGCGGATAGGAGGGGCGTGTGGTCAGCACACCGCTGCGGGACCCTAGAAGGACAGCTTAAATTACTGCGAGAGAAAAGAGGGGCACAAATATTTGGCCGATTACAAAGAGGTGCATAATCAGTATAGGTCGTTGGTTATTTCCTTGCGTGCACAAAGATAATGAAGAGACAGATAATTCACATGTAACAACCAATGGCACATCCGGTTGGTATATTTTTTGCCGCTAACGTCATGTGATATTTCGTATGGGATATCAATAACTATTTCTGTCTTTGTTGGCAAATGCCTCCCTCTCACTCTCGCCTTTGTTTCCTAGTTCTCTCACCGCCAGCGCTGCTGTCTGTTGTCTGAGCGGAAACAGTACCATATTGCTTTTGTGGGCAAGCATAGATCACAGATGTTATTTATAGTCTGTATGCCTTCGACCAAAGATACTAGTAGGCTGGCCTTGCTGTGCAGAAGCTATAGGGCTGGTGTGGCTCCAACATAAACCACGTGACTGTTGGCAAAACGTGGCGGGATTTCAAATGAGCGGTCTGCCATCCTGTGTTTGTATCGTATTTTACCCACATTTCTCAATTGACTGCCAAACGCTTCCAACAAAAATTACTTTTTTATTTGCCAAAAATTATGTCAGAACTACATTTGACCTTGATTTGTTCACAGTACCATTTATAAAATCTAAAAAATATATCGAACGCCCATCTGGTGGGCAGCGGGACTAAATTACTATAAACTATCAGTTAAAGTAAAACGTCGTTAAAATTCTTTTAAACAGTAAGAGTGGCCTCGTGTCAAAACTTTAAATATTGGATTCGCCGCGTTTTGAGCTCTAGTCACTTATAAAAGAAAATGGGATATGGGAATTATGTCAACTATAAGTCCCAAAATTGTCGACTTTAGGAGCAGGTCCATTTTAGAGTATCAATTTTAGGTGCACTTCAAAGGTTCAGTTCCTACTATTTTTACAAAAGTTTAAACTATCAGTTTAAAAAAATGATATTTTTGATGAAAGGTGAGACTCTTAAGTTTCAGAAAATAATTTTGGAACCTACATTTATTTAATAGTATTACAAGGCAGAAAAAAATGCTCTTCATGTGTCGACTATAGGTGCTCTTACCTTATATTATCTCACTTGTATATACAAAAAGGCGCGTATGTGCAGATGGCTTAAAGTTTTTCCGTTTCAGGGCCTGTATCCAAAGCTGTCTTCGGTTTTCATCCTTAGGGAACCTATGAGTAGGAACGAGAAACACTTATACTTACTTCTGTAATCGAATTATCACAGATACTTTCCAAAATGTAATATGAGTCTGACTTTACAGGCATCACTTTCAAGACCTTAGGCCGGTGTGGCCGTGCGGTCTAGGCGCTTCAGTCTGGAACCGCGTGACCGCTCCGGTCGCAGGTTCGAATCCTGCCTCGGGCATGGATGTGTGTGATGTCCTTAGGTTAGTTAGGTTTAAGTAGTTCTAAGTAATACGGGACTGATGACCACAGATGTTAAGTCCCATAGTGCTCAGAGCCATTTGAACCATTAACACTTTAATTTACGTGATACTATATTTCAAGTGTAAAAAACATATAAAAGTCACTTCAGCAGATTTCAATAAACGCATCTGCATTATCATAGAAACACACGTGAAATGTAATACCATTTCCCCCGACAAAACACTGAGTACAGCCATAAGCGCAACACGAAACAACCATGTTTTGCCAAAATTCACGTGACTTTCGCCCAGAGATGTTGGAGCCACGAAAATGACGTCAGGGCCAGTCTGTTATATTTATGGTCGAAGCTGTATGCATAAGTTGTGTGTTATGTTATTTGTTGGTGTGAGTTTATTGTGCACAGCAGCAGTGAAGTGAACAAACGAGCGAACTATGAATTTCATAAGAGCAATTTGTCTAGAACCAGGGCTATGAAATGTGGAAGGTAATGTGTATACGGACATCATTCTGGCAAAGGACGGTCGGCAAGCTGTTGTCGATTAAACCAGAATTACGCTTGATTTTTCTGTGGGCTTCCGTGCAAAGTTGAACATAAATAAAGTATAAATAAAAATTGTATTCTTATTTCAAACTTAATGGAATGGTTCAAATGGCTCGAAGCACTATGGGGCTTAACATCTGAAGTCATCTGTCCCCTAGACGTAGAAATACTTAAACCTATCTAACCTAAGGACATCGACACAAATCCACGCCCGAAGCAGGATTCGAACCTGCGACGGCAGCAGCAGCGCGGTTCCGGAATGAAGCGCCTAGAACAGCTCGGCCACGGCGGCTGGCACTTAATGAAATCTTTTAGTCATTCTACCAACGCATTCTGGGACCAAATGGTTTATTGATGAATAGTGTACTTCAAAGAGATTCATCAGACTTCTGTATCAAACACCAGTAGCTAATAAGGAATGATCTCCAATCTGATTATAACATACTCTCATATTTGTATCGGTTCTAGCGGTTCACGAATCAATTGCTTATACGAGGTAGCTGGAATCGCGTTTCCGACATTCAGTAAAAATTCTGGAAAAAGGTATATATCCAGCATCAGTTGGCGAGCTAAATTTCCACGGTTCACGAATCAATTGCTTATACGAGATAGCTGGAATCGTGTTTCCGACAGTCAGTAAAAATTCTGGAAAAAGGTATATATTCAGCATCAGTTGGCGAGCTAAATTTCCAAGGCATTCCTTTTACTTAAAAAAAGAATGCATACGCATTTCCTCTATCCCTTGTTCGTCTATACTGAGTTATTAGTCTGGCCCCTGTAAACACTTCTCGACCGGATATGTATTGCCGTAACCATTGCCTTGCAATAGTGGCCGGTAATTTTGCAGTATCTGTGGCTGCAACTCATGTGATGGGAATGTTGCCGGATAACATTTTCGAAATATATTGTTGGCCATATACATTTTTATGGTCCCTGTAAATGTAGCTTAAAACAGGCCAACACTGCAACAGCTGTTGCGACAGATGGCCAGCGTGTGAAATTACGTTGAAAAGAACACGCCGCGTGTGAAATTACGTTGAAAAGAACACGCCGGTTCTAACTGCACACTCGCCGCAGCTGCAGAACGTAAAATACATGAATGTAACTACGAGTATATTCACAGTAAAAAACAAAGACTTATGGACAGAACAGAAGTGATATCTGGCGTTCCGCAAGGTGGTGTCATAGGCCCTCTGCTGTTCGTGATTGTATAAATGATCTAGGTGATAACCTGAGCAGCCCCCTTAGTTTGTTTGCAGATGACGCTGTAATTTACCGTCTAGTAAAATCATCAGACGATCAATTCCAATTACAAAATGATCTAGAGAGAATTTCTGTATGGTGCGAAAAGTGGCAATTAGCACTAAACAAAGAAAAGTGCGAGGTCATCCACATGGGTACTAAAGGAAAACCGATAAATTTTGGGTATACCATAAATCGCACAAATCTAACGGCTGTTAATTCGACTAAATACCTAGGAATCACAATTACGAGCAACTTTAATTGGAAAGACCACATAGATAATATTGTGGGAAAAGCGAAACAAAGACTGTGCTTTGTTGGCAGAACACTTAGAAGATGCGACAAACCCACTAAAGAGAGCCTAAATTGTACTTGTCCGTCCTCTGCTGGAATACTGCTGCGCTGTATGGGATCCTTACCAGATAGGATTGACGGAGGACATCGAAAAAGTGCAATGAAGGGCAGCTCGTTTCGTGTTATCGCACAATAGGGGTGAGAGTGTCACTGATATGATACGCGAGTAGGGGTGGCAATCACTGAAACAAAGGCGGTTTTCTTTGCCGCGAGATCTATTTACGAAATTTCAATCACCAACATTCTCTTCGGAATGCGTAAATATATTGTTGACATCCACCTACGTAGGGAGAAATGATCATCGTAATAAAATAAGAGAAATCAGAGCTCGAACGGAAAGATTTAGGTGTTCCTTTTTCCCACGCGCCATTCGAGAGTGGAACGGTAGAGAAGTAGAATGAAAATGGTTTGATTAACGCTCTGCCAGGCACTTAAGTGTGAATTGCAGAGTAACGATGTAGATTTAGATGGAAAGTCTTAATATTAATAAAAAAAAGACGTCACATTGCTACAGAAATTAGTTACAAACAATTTTGCTGTAATAAGTGGGTTTCGCCTTGCTTTCCGATCAATGACGAAAATTTACGAAGATGTACGAGGAGCAGTTCGAACTCATAACGGCACTGATTTGAAAGTCGATCGAGATGGGAATTCTGTAATCAGCGGATGCAATAGAGTCGAAAGGTGGCCTACTTCCAAGCCGGGTGCATTTTAATTGAAATGTTCAGCGAAAGAGAGTTCAATCTATAATACGAGCAAGGTGGTTCGTCTCAAGGAACTTTCGTCACCTTTAAACATACTTTGTTGTAACTAACAACAGATAGCAGTGATCTGGCGTTACCCAGTACCTTAAGCCTTCGGGTCTATTAGCGAAACTTCTCGGAACAACATCGCTCCCGTGTAAGGATGTTTTAAATACGTGGTTTTCACACAGAAACAAGCGTGTAACCCTAATTACGTCTCTTGTATCCTCAACAGTCAGTCCTACCTTAAAAATGTGTGAATTTGTTTGGAACCCTGTAGAAGAAAAAGAAGAAGACGGTACTAAAGAAAGGAGATTAAACACTGCTGAGCGAAAACAGTGTGTTTTCCGGCCATCGTTAGATTCAATGACGCCTGGTTCGTTTTGGGACTTGACGATGTAATGAGTTCTGTAAGCGGAGCAGAGACGAATGTGGAATCAATCTAGCGACGATACGGGCCGCATGTGAGGAAATCTACTGACATAAGATTCTCTGACAAAGGGCACATTGCTACGGCCCGATGCCTTGGAAAAAGCATTTCGAAAGCGACGAAGCTGGTTAGTTGATCGTTTGCATTCATGTAAAATGGTTCAAGGACGGTGAAACCAGAGCAGGTGACAAGTCGTTGGACGTCCACGCCTCGTCACAAAAGCGAAGGTCGGACGCAGGCCTGTTCTGTCAGGACAGGCAGCGATCTGTGGCTGATCGACAGAGTACAATGGTGGTACAGCCAGAAGTGTTCCGGAACACACCATACGGGGCATTCCGCAGCAGACGACTCCTATTGGTTCCCATGTCGACCCAACGACGTATCCAGTTGTGACTGAAGTGGGCATGGGATGATAGAGATTGGACAGTGGATCGATGGAAACGTGTCACCTAATCGGATGAATCACATCTAGCTAGACCGGATCGACAGTCGTGTCCTGTTACGCCGTCATCGAACCAAGCTGTTGCTAGAAACACGCACTGCGCCGCGGAGGCAGACTGTTGTGGGAAGGGGAGGGGTGGAGGGAGAAATTAAGCTGGGCTTCCATGCAACCTGTATTAGTACTCTAAGGCTCCATGACAACTGAGGACTACATGAACATTATCCCGGACTATCTCCATCCCTTGATGGTTAATGTCTTTCCCAACTGTGATGGAATCTTCTAGCAGGATAACTACACATGTCATGAGGCCAGAATCGTGGCACAGCGGTTTGAGGAGCATGGTTGTAAACTCACACAGATGTCTTGGCCACAAAATTCGTCTTATCTTGGCCTGATGGCACACAGCTGGGGCGCTATCAGGCGTTAGCTCCACGACCACAAACCACCAGCCCATAATTTATGAAAATTGCATGATCTGGACCTGTAGGATATCTGCTGCCTCGGACGTCAGTCAACCTACAAAGGACATATCGTATTCATGCTATACAGAATCGCTGCTGTATTTCGTATCAGAGGTGGGCCAGCACACTATTTTGCAGCTGGTCATAAGGTTTTGGGTCAATAGTATAGATATTTTGGAATAATATCATACTTATTAATATCTAGGCAACGGCCTTGCCGCAGTGGATACACCGGCTCCCGTCAGATCACTGAAGTTAAGCGCTGTCGGGCGTCGCCGACACTTGGATGGGTGACCATCCAGGCCGCCATGAGCTGTTGCCCTTTTTCGGGGTGCACTCAGCCTCGTGATGCCAATTGAGGAGCTACTCGACCGAATAGTAGCGGCTCCGGTCACAGAAAACCATCATACCGACTGGGAGAGCGGTGTGCTGACGATACGCCCCTCCTACCCGCATCGTCAGGTGAGGATGACACGGCGGTCGGATGGTCCCGATGGGCCACTTGCGGCCTGAAGACGGAGTGCTATTAATGTCTAGAAATAAATAACAAAGAGCTTCATTTGAATAAAATTCTGTTAGTCGCACAAGTATATATGTAAGTTTAGATACAACTGCTGACCATCCACATGTTGCCGACGAGGTTGGCGCTGCGAGCGTAGAGGCGGCGTCTTCCAGCACCATCCTGGACGGCTCTCCTCATGACCAGTAGCCAGGCCACGACCTGCTGCAGCCGAGTCCGCTGTCGGGTCAACGAGATCCCCTGCAGACATAGCCGACAATGAGAGCAATCTTTATTGGACACTGATTGTTTACAAGAGTGCCTGCATGTGGCAAATAGCCACGTCAGCCGTTTGGATATCACACCCGACGACAAAAAAAAGCGACGCACCACGAAGGGATTATCCGAATGGGACGAAAATCGTCAGACAAACAGACGTTTACAATTTCGGAAAAAATTGGATAATTTAGTCAAGAGGAAGAGCGTCACAAATTGAGCAAGTCAATAACGTATTCCTCCACCTCTGGCCCTTAGGCAAGCAGTTATTCGCCCTGGTATTAATTCATAGAGTTGTCGGATGTCCTCCTGAGAGATATCGTGTCAAATTCTGTCCAACTGGCACATTATATCGTCAAAATACCGAGGTGGTTGCAGGGCCCTGCCCATAATTCTCCAAACGTTCTCAGCTAAGGAGAGATTCGGTGACCATGCTGCCCACCGCAGCTTCGGCAAACACGAAGACAAGCAGTAGAAGGCCACGCTGTGTGCGGGCTGACATTATCTTGCTGAAATCTAGGTACAGGATGGCTTCCCATGAAGAGTAAAAAAAGGTGCATGAAATATCGCCAGCGTATCGCTGTGCTCTGAGGGTACCGTGCATGACAACCAAAGGGATCCTGCTATGAAAAGAAATGGCACCCCCAAACCATCACTTCTGATTGTATGGCGGACGACACTGAGGATGGTTTTACACTGCTGTCCGAGATGTCTCCAGACACGTCTAAATCCCATTGAGTGGAGTCCAGATGACCAGCGAAGACGTGTCTGGAGCCGCCCCGGACACTGGTGGGATACCAACCTGACTGTCGCCTTCCATATAGCCCGACAACCAAGAGTGATGGCACAGCGTGCCACTTCTTTTCATAGCAGGACTTCTTTGGTTGTCAAATGGCTCAAATGGCTCTGAGCACTATGGGACTTAACATCTGAGGTCATCAGTCCCCTAGACTTAAAACTACTTAAACCTAACTAACCTAAGGACTTCAAACACATCCATGCCCGAGGCAGGATTCGAATCTGCGACCGTAGCTGTCGTGCGGTTCCAGACTGAAGCGCCTAGAACCGCTCGGCCACAACGGCCGGCCTTTGGTTGTCATCCGCGGCGCCCTTACAGTACAGTGTTACGTTGACGATATTTTGTTGCCCTTCAAAGCAAGCCATACTGGGCTTATGTTTCAGCAAGATAATACAGTGAGAGTTTGTACGGCTTGTCTTCGTGCTTACCAAACCCTACGTTTGCCAGCAAGTTCGCTGGATCTCTCCTCATTTGAGAACATTTGGAGCAGTTTGGGCAGGGCCCTGCAACCATCTCGGGATTTTGACCATCTAATGCACCAACTGGAGAGACTTTGGCACGATATCCCTCAAAAGGACATCCAACAACTTCATCAATCAATGCCAAGCCCAATAATTACCTACATAAGAGCCAGAGGTGAACCAACGCTTTATCGACATGCTCAATTTGCGAAGCTGTTTCTCTTCAGTAAATCATCAAACTTTTTCTGAAACTGGAAACGTTTGTTTGTCTGTACATGTACATCACATCTAGTGATTACCGTTCCATTCGGATAATTCCTTCGTGGTGTGTCAAACTTTTTTCTTGTTTTTGTCTTAGAGTGTATACTGCCAGACATACAGGGTGATTTTTTTCCACCTGTAAGGTGTCAGGCAAATCCAACACCTTCCATGAAAACCCTGACATGATAGCAAATCCGACAGTATGTCACATAGCTCCGAATAAATCCTGGCATTAAATTAACCAAAGTAATACGATCAACGAGTGAGCAAATGGAATACCACAGACTAACACAAGAACACCTAAATGCATGTCATACCTTCCCACCGTGAAACAGACGCAGTTCCGAGGGAAGAAACGAGAACAGAAGCCGAGAGCAGAACCGTGTTAAACTAGAAGGCCCTACGATAAGGGATGGACACCCACATCGCCGGCTGACCGTCATAACCACCCCCCAGCCCATGTTAAAAGATAGAGCCCTCCGGAAGAACAGTATAGATCTTACGATATCACTAAAAGGGCCACACCAGCTGCACGTTTTAGCGTGAAACTTTTTCGCGGCTCTGTTACGTTGCAAACGTTAAAAACATTGCCCCACCTCGAAAAGGATAACGTTTCTCATTGGATAGACAGAATTTTTGTAGGTGGAGCTCAAGGTTAACATTGAGACCCTGATTGGTCAGTTGAAAACACAGCCAGATAGCTTTTTTTAAACCAACTTCGGTAAATTGTAGTAAGGAGAAGTTAGGGAGAGCTGCTTCCGAGACGGCGAGACATGGAGCTGTGCCGCCCGCCGCCCCCTGACGCTGCCTAAACACCGATAACGTTATGAACGCACACGATGCCGCATTTGAGTGCATAAGGCTTCACTCAGAACTGCAGAAGTCTCTTCTGTTACATCCCTTTTTTACGTAATACTAGTGTCGATCATCAATTAAATCTCCTGGTGTTCACATTTGCTACTTGAAGTAAAAATCTGAAACGTGATGAATTTCCTGTTATATAATTATTGAGAAGCCACATCAGCCACTATAATTTATGACAAGTTAAATAAGTAATTTAAGATATTTGAGGGTCACTGTAGACCATTTTGATAGTTTTCTCTTTTGTGAAACTTAACTTAAACCTAGATTATAGATGTGATATGGCATAGGTCATCCTTCGATCCATTGTAGAACTTGGAAACCCATTCAGGGAATATTCGTTCACATTTTTGTTGAATGGAGTTGGTTTTTATCATCCTGTATTAAAATATTTCCTTTTATCAATAGTGCAATTTATAAACAATGTTTTGTGAGTAGAATAAAATTTACAATGGTAAACTTAACTGCTTTTTCGACGTTATTTTACCAGCTAACTAAAAATAGGCAAGCCTTGAACCCCTTCCACTAAATTTCGTTAGTATTAAGATTCTCTTACAGAGAGTGCAGTGGAGCTGTCATTGAAATCATTGAGTATTTGATTATATCATCGCTAGTCTCACTAAACTCTTCTGAACTCTACATGTCATGTGTGGTCTGGCGTCTCCTTACCAGCAACAGGTCCCAGGTTCAAACTAGTCAACTCCCTAAAAAACACACTCAGAGCATCGTTGCGCGAAAGTGGTAGGGAGACACGACTTAGAACAAACAGACACCATGCAGAATTTTAGAGAATGGCGACCCTGCCAGAATGTTAAAATACCATGATTGAAGGTCGACCACATGCCCAACTAGGTAAAATATCCTGTTAAAAATTTTCGTAATAAAATTTTTTTTCAAAGACATAAATAGTTGAAAACAGTAGCTTCAGCGATAGATAGTAGTAAAGTATTCAATAGAAAGTGAGACATTCTACCAGAGACAATAGCACAATTAAGTTATGAATTTTAATATTGTTAGAATTAAGTTTTCTCTCCAATACAAGCGCACAGGTGGCGGATACATCGTTGACAAGTTGGTTCTGACCCAACAAGTAAGTGAATGGATTGTCAGTCTTGGGTATAATAAGTGTCAAATCGTGTGAACATAAAGTTTATGAAACACGTGAGATCGTATGAGCGCATGTTAAAGCGAAGTAGGGCGCGTGAATTGCTTTTAAAACAGAAAATAAGGGAATCACAAAGATTAGCAATGGCAGATCGAGACATTGACCGAATTGAGGTAGAGACCCAGCATAAAGATGGACAGAGAGTAGGATTGTTACTGGTTTTTTCACCAGGCAACCACGAATCCGGGATTGTGTTATCCATCATATTCACACATCAGCCACCTTTACGTGTAGTTGTATCTTCACCTTTCATAACAGTCATCTGGGGGGTAGCACACAGCTGGAACGTGTGAGCTGGGATAATTGGCAACCGTATTTTGCGACCAGTCTTCCTTCCACGTCGCCTAACGGGCCGGAACTATCGGCTTTTCTTGCGGTTGGCTTTGTCTCCCCAGCTGGAAGAAGTGCCATTGATGATTCGAAGCCGGCCGGTGTGGCCGAGCGGTTCTAGGCGCTTCAGTCTGGAACCGCATGACCACTACGGTCGTAGGTTCGAATCTGGCCTCGGGCATGGATGTGTGTGATGTCCTTAGGTTAGTCAGGTTTAAGTAGTTCTAAGTTCTATGGGACTGATGACCACAGATATTAAGTCCCACAGTGCTCAGAGCCATTAGAACCATTTGATGATTCGAAGGATGATATGGCTGCTCCAGAACACTTCGCTGTTATCGTCCGGACGCGTGTCAATCGTGTCTTCCCTGCTCGATGAATTGGACAAGGAGGTCCACTTGCATGACCTGCTCGTTCATCGGATCTCAAACCGTCCATTTTCCAGTTATGGGGCCGCAAAAGTATCGTGCATGCAGAGCCCATTCCAGATGTGGAGACACTGGAGCAGCGTATTCAATATCTTTGACACTGTTAGGGTGCAGCCTGACCGATGTGAACCTGTGAGGCAGAACGTGCTGTGGAGCGCACACGCATGAGTTCAGTGAGGCACATGGAAACCATTTTCAACACGTACTGTAACTGTGGCTGCATGGTACAGCGTGTATTAGACTGCAGTCTCTGTAACAAAGTATGACTGAATATATTGTCTCCAGTACGAAAACCATACATTTCCCGACATAAGTTCATTGGGCCATTTTCGTTCCGTATCTTCTCATCGATAAATCTTTAGAGTTTGCTCACGGTGAAAAAAATCGCACTGTATGCGTTTAGATCTAAATTATTGCTCTGCAGATTACAGTTAAGTGTTTGGCAGAGGATGCATGGAACTACTTTCACACTGTTTCTCTACCGTTCCTCTCCCGAATAGCATGCGAAAAAGTGAAGACCTATATCTTTCCGTGCGAGTTCTGATTTCTCTTCTTTTGTCACAATTGTCATTTCTCACTGTGAAAGCAAAAGCCAAAAAAAATCTTTGCTTTCGGAGGAGTGAGTTCTTGATTCAAATTTCGTGAAAAGAACTCGCCGCCACGAAGAATGCGTCTGTTTCAGTAATTTCCGCCTCGACTCACTTATCGTATCCATGACACTCTCTCCTCTATTTTGCGATAATACAAAACGAGTTCCCTGTTTTGAATTTTTTCGATTTCCTCTGTCAGTCCTATCTAGTAAGGATCCCATACGATGCAGCAGTATTCCAGAAGAGGACGGACAGATGTAGCGTTGGCTGTCTATTTAGTAAATTGGTTGCTTCTTCTGTTCTGACAATACAAAGCTGACCTTGGTTCGACTTCCCCACAACATTTTCTATGTGACAGTTCCAATTGAAGCTGTTGACAGTTGTAGTCTCTGGGTATTTCATTGAACGACAGCCTTTAAGATTATACGATTTATCGTGCAATTTAAATTTAACGGAATCTTTTAATACTCAAGTGGAGGACCTCACACTTTTATTGCTCAGAAGTGTGGCGCAGGAATCGTTGAAAGTGGTAAGTAGCTGATGGTTATAGGGGCGTAGGTACTTATCAAGTTGAATAATCTGTTAACATCGCATTCCAGCAAATCACAGTGGACGAGCATAATAAAAAACACAAGGAAATATTGCTTGCGCCCAAATCGAATAACCCATTGAAACGCAACTTAGCAATTATTTAGGAGCGCACCTCCCAGGGTCTAATTAACCAAAATTTTCAATAACTGGAACGCATTTCAGCCAAATACAGTTAGGCCTTGCAGCAACCATGCCGTTTGAACAAAAATAAACGTGCTTCGTCAGCACGGCGGAATGTGCCGGGTTGTTTATATGGTAATAAATAAATGAAATTAAATTAATCGTCAGACGAAACCAATCTGTTGCTACCTAACCAGAGAAGTACGGGCATACAACATGTATTAATTTAGTGGCTCGACTGCTAACCTACGGGGTGTGGCTGTGCGCTGTTGCATTGTGCTTTAATGAAATCTTTGAAATCAAGAAACCTCAAGCTAAGTAACATTCTAGGAATAAATTGCAGATCAGAAACAGATGCGAAATGTTAAACAAGATTATACGGGGATAGTCCGTTAGGACAAGACTGTACCCTTACAAACAGCATTAAGAATCACTCAGTTTTATTTAGCACAAGAAAACAAATTACGTTGAGTAGCAGTCTTATACACAGGCTAATATTATACACAAAGAAACAAACAAAATTTGAAATAGCGGTCCTATGTAAGCAGGCAATGCGTACACAGGCAACATTTAACTTGTGCTAATGGCACTGTGCAGAACACCAGAACGTTAACCTGAACAAATTCCTCATATCTAACCAGCTCACTCAAGTCTGAATAACCAACCCACTGAAGCAATCCCAAAGTTGAAATGTTGCACTGAAATGACATATGTCCAAGCTAGCTGCACACCACGCTATCACTTAACACACGTTCGGCTCACTGGCAGCGCAAAACCTTACCCAGCCAGTACGAACAGCAAAAAATCCTTAAACCAACTCTGCTTGTTCCTTCCTCAACTCTTGTCACTACTGTCTGCATGCCTGGCCACCATTTTCTGAGACATAAATCGTTACAGGTATTAAATATTCCAAATCAATAGATTATAAGTATTTGAACAATTGCACTTGAATGGCACTTCATTACAGTCAACTATTGTCATATACACTAGTGTCCAAAATTAAAGCAACAAAAGGAAATTTTGCGAGGTTGCGTTTATTTTGCCACAAAACAGTAAAACAGGTTATAGTAAAGTAGAAACAATCTAAAGAATACAGAACGTAAACAACTGCAATATGCGTAACGGTAGACAAAAATGTTCTTCGTTTTTTACAGCTTAACGGATTTGCACATACATTCTGACAACTGGTTAATGTGCTCCGTATGGGGTGTGACCTCCTCTGGCAGTAATACAGGCATGATAAGGATGAGGTATGCTGTGAATGATCTCATCAACCTCATGTTGAAGCAACAATGCTTGTTCCTCCTGCAGAGCTGCTGGTAAGTCTTGGAGAGTGGTTGGTGGAAGCTGACGTGATGCAACCCGTCTCCCTAGTGCATCTCAGAGGTGCTCTATGGAGTTCATTTGGGAAGAGCGATCATACCACGCCATACATGCAGTACCTTCCTTTTCCAAAAAAACATCAACCAACCGTGCTCTAAGAGGTCGAGCATTATCGTCCATCAGTACGAAGCCTGGGCCCACAGCACCTCCCAACAACCGCACATAAGATCCCAATATCTCGTCACGATACCTGACAGCAGTAAAGCCTTTGCTGATTCACCTGTACAATTTCGTGAAGAGGCGTTTGTGTTTAGGGATCCTCCTTGATATCCGTTTCTTTCCACAGCGTTTGGGCCCCGAAATCGAGTTCCAAGTTCTCTCCAGACACATCCTCGAGAATCACTCTCCAGACCAAATCGGGACTCATCTGTGAAAAGAACATTGGCCCACTGATCGATCGGCCAGGTGGCATACTGACGACTCCAATCTAGTACCCTTGTGTGAACCGCATCAGAGGAACATAAACAACATGTCTCTGACAATAAAGGCCAATCTGCCGAAACCTTCTGTACACCGTTTGCCTCGATACAACACGTCCAGTGGATGCTGCGGGATAAGATACTAGTTGTTGTGCAGTTCTAAAGCGGCACCGTCATGCCCTTACAACCAAATAACGGTCCTTACTTTCTGATATCAGAAATGATCGACCCTGCTCTGGTCTTCGGGATACTGTTTCGGTCTCTACACCCAACAAACACAACCCCTTTTGATAGATGCCCTGACATCATCGTTGGCATGGTTGTCCGTTAACCAGAATGCCACCTTCGGTGCAGAACATGATCGTATGGACATCTGTTGACATTTTGTGTGATTATACCGTGAATTAGACACAAAAGCAGAAAATAGCGGTTTGTTGCTTTAATTTTGGACACCAGTGTAGTTAACTCCACATTACATTTTGTACATCGCATGAACCAGAACGGCAATCGATAGTCAAATGTGCAACTCTGTTCTCTCTTGCTGGTTCCTCACTACATTATTCAAGCAAATTCTTTGAAAATATTAATTCGCGAAGTTCTTATTAAATCAACGTAATCAATAAAAACAATAGTACAAATAATTCATGTGGTAGCTAACCTTTCGTGTAATTGTAGGTACTCTGTAATAATAGTTTCATTTATAACTTTATTTATAATCTTGTACCAGATGAAAATACAGTCGTCAGAACAGTTATGGGTTTTTTGGTTTGCTCCGGGGGGAAGACTGAGTTGATACTACACTGAAGAGCCAAAGAAACAAGTACACCTGCCTAATACCGTGTAGGGCCCCCGCGAGCACGCAGAATTACCGCAACACGACGTGGCATAGACTCGACTAATATCTGAAGTAGTGCTGGAAGGAACCGACACCATGAATCCTGCAGGGCTGTCCATAGCCCGTAATAGTACGAGTGCTGGAGATCTCTTCTGAACAGCACGTTCCAAGGCTTCCCAGATATGCTCAATAATGTTCACGTCTGGGGAGTTTGGTGGCCAGCGGAAGAAATTAAAGTCAGAAGACTGTCCCTGGAGCACTCTGTACCAATTATGGACGTGCGGGGTGTCGCATTGTCACGCTAGAATTTCTTAGGTCCGTCGGAATGCACAATGGACATGAATGGGTACAGGTGATCAGAAGGGATGCTTGTGTATGTATCACCTGTCAGTCGTATTTAGACACAGCAGAGGCCCCATCCCATATCACTCCAACTGCACACGCCCCACACGATTACAGAGCCTCCACCAGCTTGAACAGTCCCCTGCTGACATGCAGGGTCCATGAATTCATGAAGTTGTCTCCATACCCGTAGACGTCCGTCCGCTCGATACAATCCGAAACGAGACTCGTCCGACCAGACAACATGTTTCCAGTAATCAACACGGTGTTTACGGGCCCAGGTGAGGCGTAAAATTTTGTATCGTGCAGTCATCAAGGGTACATGAGCGGGCCTTCAGCTCGAAAGCCAACATCGATGATGTTTCGTTGAATGCTTCGCAGGCTGACACTTCTTGATGGCCCAGCACTGAAATCTGCAGCAATTTTCGGAAAGGTTGCACTACTGTCACGTTGAACGAGTCTCTTCAGTCGTCGCTGGTCCCGTTCTTGCAGGATCTTTTTCCGGTCGCTCGAACGCCGACTATAACATAATGTTCATATTCGCTTAAATCTTGATAACCTGCCATTGCAGCAGCAGTATCCGATGTAACAACTGCGCCAGACACTTGTTGCCTTATATAGGCGTTTCCTACCGCAACGACGGTTCAATCCCGCGTCCGGCCATCCTGATTTAGGTTTTCCGTGATTTCCCTAAATCACTCCAGGCAAATGCCGGGATGGTTCCTCTGAAAGGGCACGGCCGACATCCTTCCCCATCCTTCCCTAATTCGATGAGACCGATGACCACGCTGTCTTGTCTCTTTCCCCACACAACCAACCAACCAACCTACCGCAGCGGCATTTTCTGCCTGTTTATACAGGGTGTTACAAAAAGGTACGGCCAAACTTTCAGGAAACATTCCTCACACACAAATAAAGAAAAGATGTTATGTGGACATGTGTCCGGAAAATGCTTAATTTCCATGTTAGAGCTCATTTTAGTTTTGTCAGTATGTACTGTACTTTCTCGATTCACCGGATGTTGGCCCAATTGAAGGAAGGTAATGTTGACTTCGGTGCTTGTGTTGACATGCGACTCATTGCTCTACAGTACTAGCATCAAGCACATCAGTACGTAGCATCAACAGGTTAGTGTTCATCACGAACGTGGTTTTGCAGTCAGTGCAATGTTTACAAATGTGGAGTTGGCTGATGCCCATTTGATGTATGGATTAGCACGGGGCAATAGCCGTGGCGCTGTACGTTTGTATCGAGACAGATTTCCAGAACGAAGATGTCCCGACAGGAAGACGTTCGAAGCAATTGATCGGCGTCTTAGGGAGCACGGAACATTGCACCCTATGACTCGCGACTGGGGAAGACCAAGAGCGACGAGGACACCTGCAATGGATGAGGCAATTCTTCGTGCAGTTGACGATAACCCTAATGTCAGCGTCAGAGGAGCTGCTGCTGAACAAGGTAACGTTGACGACGTCACTCTATGGAGAGTGCTACGGGAGAATCAGTTGTTTCCGTACCATGTACAGCGTGTGCAGGTACTATCAGCAGCTGATTGGCCTCCACGGGTACACTTCTGCGAATGGTTCATCCAACAATGTGTCAATCCTCATTTCAGTGCAAATGTTCACTTTACGGATGAGACTTCATTCCAACGTGATCAAATTGTAAATTTTCACAGGCAACATGTGTGGGCTGACGAGAATCCGCACGCAATTGTGCAATCACGTCATCAACACAGATTTTCTGTGAACGTTTGGGCAGGCATTGTTGGTGATGTCTTGATTGGGCTCCATGTTCTTCCACCTACGCTCAGTGGAGCACTTTATCATGATTTCATACGGGATACTCTACCTGTGCTGCTAGAACATGTGCCTTTACAAGTACGACACAACGTGTGGTTCATGCACGATGGAGCTCCTGCACATTTCAGTCAAAGTGTTCGTACGCTTCTCAACAACAGATTCGGTGACCGATTGATTGGTAGAGGCGGACCAATTCCATGGCCTCCACGCTCTCCTGACCTCAATCCTCTCGACTTTCATTTATGGGGGCATTTGAAAGCTCTTGTCTACGCAACCCCGGTACCAAATGTAGAGACTCTTCGTGCTCGTACTGTGGACGGCTGTGATACAATACGCCATTCTCCAGGGCTGCAACAGCGCATCAGGGATTCCATGCGACGGAGGGTGGATGCATGTATCCTCGCTAACAGAGGACATTTTCAACATTTCATGTAACAGAGTGTTTGAAGTCACGCTGGTACGTTCTGTTGCTGTGTGTTTCCATTCCATGATTAATGTGATTTGAAGAGAAGTAATAAAATGAGCTCTTACATGGAACGTAAGCGCTTCCGGACACATGTCCACATAACATATTTTCTTTCTTTGTGTGTGAGGAATGTTTCCTGAAAGTTTGGCCGTACCTTTTTGTAACACCCTGTATATCTCTGTGTTTGAATACGCATGACTATACCAGTTTCTTTAGCGCTTCTGTGTATAACACATAAAATTGTAGTACACTTTATTATAACGTAGATAAGAAGAATCACTTTGTACGATCCATTTTCACAGGAACGACGTGAGTCTTGATAACTGGCTCTGAACATTAACGTATCATTTGATACACACAAAATACAAGTCTCTTACTGAGAGTATTACTGACAGTAACTTTCACCTATAGTTCTGCCTAATACATTGACCACACAGCTAGAAGACGATGCTGTGTCGTCTTACGTGTTGTTCACGCACTGGGCCGGGCGGTACTTTACTCGGCCGTACGTAAAGGTTGGTTGCGGTGGTGTAACGAAACTCTTACTGGTGTGGCTACGCCATTGTCGCACATTCGTCTATGCGGCTTGAAGCGCTTGAAGCAACTACTTTCTCTTGTGGTTGCGTTACGAGGTAACAACCTTGCTTTAGCACCTCGCTCTTCGGACGACACAGCGTATAGCAAATTTCTGGTCTGTTTGATTTAAATAAAATTATTTTATAACTTATTTCAGTACTTGTTCAGCAGTGTACTGTATGCCTATTAAACGCGTCCGTAGTACACTACGGCCATTAAAATTGCTACACCAAGAAGAAATGCAGATGATAAACGGGTATTCATTGGACAAATATATTAGACTAGAACTGACATGTGACCACATTTTCACGCAAATTGGGTGCACAGATCCTGAGAAATCAGTACCCAGAACAACCACCTCTGGCCGTAATAACGGCCTTGATACCCCTAGGCATTGAGTCAAACAGAGCTTGGATGGCGTGTACAGGTACAGCTATCCAAGCAGCTTCAACACGATACCACAGTTCATCAAGAGTAGTGACTGGCGTATTGTGACGAGCCAGTTGCTCGGCCACCATTGACCGGACGTTTTCAATTGGTGAGAGATCTGGAGAATGTGCTGGCCAGGGCATCAGTCGAACATTTTCTGTATCCAGAGAGGCCCGTACAGGACCTGCAACATGCGGTCGTGCATTATCCTGCTGAAATGTAGGTTTTCGCAGGGATCGAATGAAGGATAGAGCCATGGGTCGTAACACATCTGAAATGTAACGTCCACTGTTCAAAGTGCCGTCAATGCGAACAAGAGGTGGCCGAGACGTGTAAGCAGTGGCACCCCATACCATACCGCCGGGTGATACACCAGTATGGCGATGACGAATACACGCTTCCAATATGCGTTCACCGCGATGTCGCCAAACACGGATGCAACCATCATGATGCCGTAAACAGAACCTGGATTCATCCGAAAAAATGACGATTTGCCATTCGTGCACCCAGGTCCGTCGTTGAGTACACCATCGCAGGCGCTCCTGTCTGTGATGCAGCGTCAAGGGTAACCGCAGCCATGGTCTCCGAGCTGATAGTTCAAGCTGCTGCAAACGTCGTCGAACTGTTCGTCCAGATCGTTGTTGTCTTGCAAACGTCCCCATCTGTTGACTCAGGGATCGAGGCGTGGCTGCACGATCCTTTACATCCATGCGGATGAAATGCCTATCATCTCGACTGCTAGTGATACGAGGCCGTTGGGATCCAGCACGGCGTTCCGTATTACCCTCCTGAACCCACCGATTCCATATTCTGCTAACAGTCATTGGATCTCGACCAACGCGAGCAGCAATGTCGCGATACGATAAACCGCAATCGCGATAGGCTACAATCCGACCTTTAACAAAGTCGGAAACGTGATGGTACGCATTTCTCCTCCTTACACGAGGCATCACAACAATGTTTCACCAGGCATCGCCGGCCAACTGCTGTTTGTGTATGAGAAATTGGTTGGAAACTTTCCTCATGTCAGCACGTTGTAGGTGTCGCCACCAGCGCCAACCTTGTGTGAATGCTCTGAAAAGCTAATCATTTGCTTATCACAGCATCTTCATCCTGTCGGTTAAATTTAGCGTCTGTAGAACGTCATCCTCGTTGTGTATCAATTTTAATGGCCAGTAGTATATTAGCTAAAAATATTCTGACCGGAAAATGGGATACCAGCTACAGAACTCACACCCACTAATCCATCGCTGTAAGTCGCCCTTATCTATCGACTTCCACACGCCCATTCTCATTCCCTCATTCAGCCCAACTCATTTTCATTATCTCTTTGAGACTCTCTGTCCCTGTCTCCTCTTTCACAACCAGTCTCCTTCGTTCTGTCCCACGACGACTATATCCTCTGTCTGTCGCTGTATCTTTCTTGCTCTCTCTTACTGCTATTACCTCATTCATTCCTATCCACTGCCGCTGACGCCGGCCGCTGTGGCCGAGCGGTTCTAGGCTCTTTAGTCCGCAATCGCGCTGCTGCTACGGTCGAGAGGTTCGAATCCTGCCTCGGGCATGGATGTGTTTGTTGTCCTTAGGTTAGTTAGATTTAAGTAGTTCTAAGTCTAGGGGACTGATGACCTCAGATGTTAAGTCCCATAGTGCTTAGAGCCGTTTTTTTGATCTGCCGCTGACTCCTTCACTGTTGCATCTCTCTCTCCTCGCTGTCATTTCCATAGACACTGTATCTCATCATTGGCTCCCACCCACTTCCACTTTCTCCTCCTCTTTATTCTTCCACCTTCACTCTTTTCCTAGCACTGTTCTGTCACTGTCAACTATGTTCCACTGCCACTGTGACCTTCTCTTTCTTCCACACTGCCACTGTCTCCTTCACTCTTTCTACACCGCAACAACTATTTTCTTCCAGTATTTATTACTTTTCCTCCTCTTTCCCACTGCCACTGCCTCCTCTCTCGCCACAAAAAAGCTCGAATATGTTCGCAAGCTAAAATTTCTGGGAAAAATCTTAATGTTGCCGAGGAAGACAGAAAAATGTAGCTGTACCCCACATTTCAGAGAAGCATAATAGCCTTTTTTGTGCCCCAATAGGAGTATTTTTCCGCTGGTTCACTTCACTAAATGCCATCTGAGTAATAAATACATCAGCGACATTTCAACCCTTCTGAAGGTGCCCAAGTCGACTGTTGGTGATGTTGTTATGAAGTGGACAACCACAGCTAAAGCGAGATCAGGCAACCGTCATGTACTGACACACTTGTAAAAAAAATGCATGAAATCAGCAGAAGGAACCACGTGCTACCAGCAGTCCAGCTAGCTCAATGACTGTGAGTAGGGAGTTAAAAATAATGTGGTACAATGGTGGAGCAACTCCTTATTAGCCATATCTTTATATAGTCAGTGCTGTGCAATACTCACTGTGGTGTAAAGAGTGACATCACTGGAGAGTGGATCACTGGTAACTAGTGATTTGGAGTGATGAAACACGCTCTATCCTGTGGTTACTCTGTGGAAAGGTTTCAGTTTGGAGAGTATCTGGAGAACTTTACCTGCCGTAGTGTTTTGTGCCAACTGTGAGGAACGGAGGAGGTCGTGTTACGGTATGGGGGTGTTTTTCGTGGTTAGGTTGTGGTCCCCTTAATAAAACACTAAAGCTGTAAGATATGGACACGTTTAACAGCAGTGAGCACTGAGTATAGTAGAGAAACAGTTCAGAGAGAATGATTGTTGTATAAACGTGAAATGGGCCCTTTCGTAAGTAGGCTGTCTAGGTTTTTAAGTTGGTGACGCCATGTAGCGCTCTGTATTAAAACCGCTGACTGCGCTGTGTGCAGTCTGTGACTGGTTGGACTCATTGTTGGATTATTCACTAGTGTAGTGTTGGGCAGTTGGATGTGCACAGCGCGTAGAGTTGGGCAGTTGGAGTTGAGTCGCCAGCAGTGATGGATGTGGGGAGAGATATTCCAGTGTTTTGAGATGTTAATATGAGAGGACGATCTGGACGTGTGTCCGTGAGGAAAAGGAAATTTGTGAAATTGGATGTCACGAATATATATATATATATATATATATATATATATATATATATATGTTGTGGCGTAACAAGACAGCTACGCCACACTGAAGTAGCCGAAAGGCACGCGTAATCTCTCTTAGGCTAGATAGAGGTCTGAAACAGGATACGTAATAAGTGGTAACAAGAAAAGTACGTAGCTGTTTTAATACTTAACTTTTAATCGTCCTTGTTGTATACATCGTTCTTGATGAGACATTTCATACATAACTATCAAACTATGTAAGGCTAATGGCGCCTTGCTAGGTCGTAGCCATGGACTTAGCTGAAGGCTATTCTAACTGTCTCTCGGCAAATGAGAGAAAGGCTTCGTCAGTGTAGTCGCTAGCAAAGTCGTCGTACAACTGGGGAGAGTGCTATTCCGTATCTCGAGACCTGCGTTGTGGTGGCGCTCGGTCTGCGATCACACAGTGGCGACACGCGGGTCCGACATGTACTAAATGGACCGCGGCCGATTTAAAGCTACCACCTAGCAAGTGTGGTGTCTGGCGGTGACACCACAAAATATATATATATATATATATATATATATATATATATATATAATGACTTTTGAGCATTATTAAGCTAATTACATTGTTTGTTCTCCATCAATATCTTTCATTTGCTGACTATATGCCTATCAGTAGTTAGTGTCTTTAGTAGTAAGAATCTTTTACTTAGCTGGCAGTATTGGCGCTCGCTGTATTGCAGTAGTTCGAGTAACGAAGATTTTGGTGAGATAAGTGATTCATGAAGGATAGGTTTTTGTTAGTCAGGGCTATTCTTTTGTAGCGATTATTGAAAGTCAGATTGCGTTGCGCTAAAATATTGTGTATCAGTTTAGAAATGATCAGAATAAGTAAACAGAAAACTGTCTGAGTACGTTCAGTTTTACTCAGCTGTTTCAGTATCAAATAACGTAGAAGTTTACCAGCACAGCCTTCCTTGACATTCAAAGGGGAAGCTTCACTTTGATCACATCTGTGAGACAATAGCTTGTGGACAATAACATTGCTTAAATTGTCTGTTCTACTCAAAGTCCCAACCTGAAACCAGTGGAACACTTTTGAGATGAATCAGAACATCGACTTTGCTCCACACCCCAGCGTCCAACATCACTACCTCCTCTTGTTTCGGCTCTTGAGGAAGAAGGGACTGCCATTCCTCCAAAGACGTTCAGTCATCTCACTGCAAGCGTCTCCAGCAAAGTTTAAGCCGTCATAAAGGCGAAGGACGTGCACACCCCATATTAACGTCCACTAACAGGTGATCAAGACCCGTGGTCTAGGGGCAGTTCCGTAATGCGCCTCGAGCGAGCAGGTTGTTCCTACTTCCGCCTGTATAGCAGCTCTGCGTGTGTCGAACTTTTATGTACTCTGTCTTGTCTGTGTGTCAACCAGTGTCGCATCGTTCTTGCTTAGCCGAGTTCGTTGTTCGTTTGTTCTCTGGCGGCAACGTTCTCTACCCGCGCCATGATGTCTGTGAGTCTCCCAAGAACATTCCTCGTCGGGGTACCGTTCGTTTCAGTTTTGATGCGTCATGTTCAACCGGGTTCTCTAGAAATTCAGTGTAGGATTGTTGATACGATTAGAGCTACATCTGATCAGGTAGATACTGCGTATTTTGATTCTGATCTGTATGCTTTTTTTTTGGAGCTTTAAAGATCCCTGAAAGGCTTCTCTCTCATGTTGGTTCTCAGGTGATGTTTACACATCGAGATAGTTCCGTTACTCCAGTCCATCTTGCAAATGCGGCAGTCTAGTATACAGGGTGGTCCATTGATAGTCACTGGGCCAAATATCTCACGAAATAAGCGACAAACGAAAAAGCTACAAAGAACGAAACTTGTCTAGCTTGAAGGGGAAAACCAGTTGGCGCTATGGTTGGCCCGCTAGACGGCGCTAATAGGTCAAACGGATATCAACTGCGTTTTTTTTTTTAAATAGGAACCCCCCATTTTTTATTAAATATTCGTGTAGTACGTAAATAATTATGAATGTTTTAGTTGGACCACTTTTTTCGCTTTGTGATAGATGGCGCTGTAATAGTCACAAACATATGGCTCACAATTTTAGACGAACAGTTGGTAACAGGTAGGTTTTTTAAATTAAAATACAGAACGTAGGTACATTTGAACATTTTATTTCGGTAGTTTCAATGTGATACATGTACCTTTGTGAACTTATCATTCTGAGAACGCATGCTGTTACAGCGTGATTACCTGTAAATACAACATTAATGCAATAAATGATCAAAATGATGTCCGTCAATCTCAATGCATTTGGCAATACGTGTAACGACATTCCTCTCAACAGCGAGTAGTTCACCTTCCGTAATGTTCGCACATGCATTGACAATGCGCTGACGCATGTTGTCAGGCGTTTCCCCACAGAAAGAAATCCGGGGACGTCAGATCCGGTGAACGTGCGGGCTTTCACAACCAATCCACCAGTCATGAAATATGCTATTCAATAAATTATCCTTCCACCCATAATGCTGCACCATACATTAACCCGCCAAGGTCGTTGATGTTCCACTTGCAGCCATCGTGGATTTTCCGTTGCTCAATAGTGCATATTGTGCGGTTGACGTTACCGCTGTTGGTGAATGACGCTTCGTCGCTAAATAGATCGCGTGCAAAAGATCTGTCATCGTCCCGTAATTTCTCTTGTGCCCAGTGGCAGAACTGTACACGAAGTTCAAAATCGTTACTATGCGATTCCTGGTGCATAGAAATATGGAACGGGTGCAATTGATGTTGATGTAGCATATTCAACACCGACGTTTTTGAGATTCCCGATTCTCGCACAATTTGTCTGCTTCTGATGTGCGGGTAAGTCACGACAGCAGCTAAAACACCTACTTGGGCATCATAGTTTGTTGCAGGCCGTGGTTGACGTTTCAGATGTGGCTTAAATAACGTAACTATCCGGCGAACGGACCGGACACTTGGATGATGTCGTCCAGGATACCGAGCAGCATACATAGCACACGCCCGTTGGGCATTTTGATCACAATAGCCATACATCAACACAATATCGACCTTTTCTGCAATTGCTAAACGGTCCATTTTAACATGGGTAATGTATCACGAAGTAAATACCGTCCGCACTGGCGGAATGTTACGTGGTAACAGGTACTTATACGTTTGTGACTATTACAGCGCTCATGTCCATTATAATTATCCGGGCTGTTATGCCGTGGTCGGTTGATGAATTCTGAAGTGATTTGGGAATCACTGCATTTTTTAAATAGGAACCCACATTTTTTATTACATATTCGTGAACTACATAAAGAAATATGAATGTTTTAGTTGGACAACTTTTTTCGCTTTGTGATAGATAGTGCTGTAATACTAAAATGTAAACTTTCACGGCCGGAAATATCATGTCCATTATAATTATCCGGGCTGTTATGCCGTGGTCGGTTGATGAATTCTCAGGTGATTTGGGAATTCCTCAGAATTCATCAACCGACCACGGCATAACAGCCCGGATAATTATAATGGACATGATATTTCCGGCCGTGAAAGTTTACATTTTAGTATTACAGCGCTATCTATCACAAAGCGAAAAAAGTTGTCCAACTAAAACATTCATATTTCTTTACGTACTTCACGAATATGTAATAAAAATGTGGGTTCCTATTTAAATAACGCAGTTGATATCCCTTTGACCTATGGCAGCGCCATGTAGCGGGCCAACCATAGCGCCATCTGGGTTCCCCCTTCAAGCTAGACGAGTTTCGTTCTTTGTAGTTTTTTCGTTTGATGCTTATTTCGTGAGATATTTGGCCCAGTCACTATCAATGGACCACCCTGTATATATTCGATTAGAGTTTACAATCTTCCATCCAAAGTACGCGATTCATTTCTTAAGCCGGCGTTGCTTCCCTTTCGGAGTCGTTTGGCGTATCCGGAGGGAACACTGGTCTGCCCAACATCGCTTGCAATGATACACTGATATCCGAGCCGCAGAAACGTGTGTTCGAAAGAATATTCCTCTACACCTGAATATCTGTAGTTAACGAATTTGTTACATATGCAGGGCAAGAACAATCTGCTTCCTTTGTAAAGAAAATGGCCATCTAAATCCAATTTTCCGTTGACATTAGCTGAATTACTGTCTTCGCAGTCTGCTGTCAGCACTTCTTCAGCTTGAGAGGGCATGTGGGAGTCATTGCAACCCCACTCCGCGCGACTTTCCACCGTTACCGGAACTTTCAGATGCGGCCGCTCTGCCGTTAAGGCGCCAGCAGTGGTGGCACAATTTAAACCCCGGCGGAGTCATGATGGTGAAGATTTTGAAGACACTCCTCCCCCGTCTCGCGTCTCCGAGAAGGTGGTGGCGGAGTGAGCTTATTCCAGTGGGGATGCTTTGAGTACTGACGTTAATTACGGTTCTTGTCTCGTCAGGAGTGCCGAGGCGGTTCTGTTGATGTTGAAATGACTGTTGCATCTGCGTCCTCTCGTCCACCGTGGGAACGTCTGTTCCGGTGCGCGGCAATGACTTAATTGGAACATTGTCTGCCGTTCTGCCTTTCCAGTGCCCTGGCGAAATGCCATCGATTCCTCAACCTGATACGTTGGAGTAACAAGTTACTGAGGATTCTCTTCCACGTAGTCAGATGATGCAGCCAGCTTCAGACGCTGCAGTGCCTGTCTCTTCGTTACCTGATGATGGTGATCATCGCTCCCGGTTCTGTTTCTCGCATTCCGTTGAGTGGAGTGGGGACGCCTCCCTCCCTGCGGCGTACATTGATGAGCCCCCTACGCTTCCACCACAAGAAGTTATGTTATCACGGAGTGATGTGAAACAACGTTTTCAACCTGACCGTTCAGCGTCGCGACGAAAAAAAAACAAGGAAAGGGATCTGTACCTTCCGATGGAGAGGATTCAAATCCGGCATCATCGTCTCCGCCGTCTGTCGGCGATGGTGAGAGCGAGACGTAATGTGTACATTTTTTTCGAGTTACTACTTTCCTACCTTCCACGTGTTAACTAATACTTGTGTATACGTTCGTTATACTAAATGTTAAGAGGATAAGCTCTCCATTACGGTTTGCTGCGTTACGAGAGTTTATTTGTGATTCCCAAGCTGATGTCTGTTTGCAAGAAGTGTTATTTGATGTGTTTTGTCTCCCTGCTTTTTAATGTTCAACCAAAAAGTTCTGCTGGTATGACCGTGCTTTATAAGGACGGTATTCCGTTGACAGATTTCGAAACGCTGTACGACGGTCGGGGTTTGGGGTGTCGTTTTTATGATCTCGCCTCAATTTTTTTTTTTTCTGCTCCATGTGGATCTGGTCGTACATATGTCCGCTCGCGCTTTTATAGAAAAGATGCCATTTATTTACTTCGTCAAAATCCATGAAAAATTTTGATGAGGGAGAGATTTCAACCCTGTCTAGGTCCTAACTCCCAACTGTAACTACTGTCGTGAACTTAATCTACAGGATGCTTCGATATGCGTACATCCCACATTAGTGCGTTTTACGTATTTCACAGCTACTTCTAGTACTCGACTGGACCGTTTTGATTTGTCTGTTTGCCTATGTAGCCAACTTTCGTCAATTGATGTAATTCCTGCCAGCTTCACTGACCATCGTGCTATTTCAATGACTCTCAACTCCGTTCAGCAGCGGGTATACCTTTCTCGCCCTATTTGGGAGCTAAATATTTTATATCTGGCGAACGCTCTCTGGAAGACATCATTGCTGCCATGGGGAAGCGGGCAGGCCGTTCCCAAGTGCATTATCCCTCAGATATGGAGTGGTGGGTTGCCATTGCCAAACTTCAGCTTCGCTCTGCACTCATGCGTTTCAGCGATGGTAAAGCGCCTGAAATGAGAAGAACTCAGGAATTTTATTGTGCTGTCCTTCGTGATCTTCATAACAGTGCTCGCGACGTCCCTTTAAGAGTAATGGAAATGCACCGCGTGAAGGCAAAACTCCTTCAACTCAAAAGACTACGATTATATGGTCTTCGTCTGTGATCCCAGCCATGTTCGAGTTTCCAGGATGATCAGAATGAATTAGCGTCTCTGTATCATCTAATTCGACTTCGAACGCGATCTGAAAGGCTATGTCTCACTACCATTCGTTCTACGGATGGACGTGAGTCGTCGTCCCAAACAGATAAAATAATTCCATATTTAGCAATTATATACCACTCGCTCACAGAAAGATCCGTACCTAAAGACTGGAAAACTGCTCAAGTCACACCAGTACCCAAAAAGGGAAGTAGGAGTAATCCGCTGAACTACAGGCCTATATCACTAACGTCGATTTGCAGTAGGGTTTTGGAACATATACTGAATTCGAAAATTATGAAGTACCTCGAAGAAAACGATTTATTGACACATAGCACGGTTTCAGAAAATATCGTTCTTGTGAAACACAACTAGCTCTTTATACTCATGAAGTAATAAGTGCTATCGACAGGGGATGTCAAATTGATTCCATATTTTTAGATTTCCAGAAGGCTTTCGACACCGTTCCTCACACGCGACTTCCAACCAAACTGCGTGCCTACGGAGTATCGCCTCAGTTGTGCGACTGGATTCATGATTTCCTGTCAGAAAGGTCACAGTTCGTAGTAATAGAAAACAGTAGTAATATCCGGCTTTCCCCAAGGAAGTGTTATAGGCTTATAGGCCCTCTATTGTTCCTGATCTATATTAACGACGTAGGAGGCAATCTGAGTAGCCGTCTTAGATTGTTTGCAGATGATGCTGTCATTTACCGTGTTGTAACGTCATCAGATGATCAAAATAACTTGAAAAATTATTTAGATATGATATCTGTATGGTGCGAAAACTGGCAATTGACCCTGAATAAGGAAAAGTGTGAAGTTATTCACATGAGTACTAAAAGAAATCAGCTAAATTTCGATAACGCGATAAGTCACACAAATCTGAAGGCTGTAAATTCAACTAAATACTTAGGGATTACAATTACAAATAATCTAAATTGGAACGAACACATAGCTAATATTGTGGGTAGAACAAACCAAAGACTGCAATTCATTGGCAGAATACTTAGAAGGTGCAACAGGTCTACTAAAGAGACTGCTTACACTACGCTTGTCCGTCCTATTCTGCAGTATTGCTGTGCGGTGTGGGATCCGCATCAGGTGGGACTGACGGATGACATCGAAAAAGTACAAAGAAGGGCAGCTCGTTTTGTATTATCGCGAAATAGGGCAGATAGTGTCACAGACATGATACGTGAATTGGAGTGGCAATCATTAAAACAAAGGTGTTTTTAGTTGCGACGGGATCTTCTCATGAAATCACCAGTTTTCTCCTCCGATTGCGAAAACGTTCTGGGGCACCCACCTACATAGGGAGAAATGGTCATCACGATAAAGTAAGAGAAATCAGGGCTCGCACAGAAAAAAATTAAGTGCTCGTTTTTCCCGCGTGCCGTTCGAGAGTGGAACGGTAGAGAGACAGCTTGAAGGTGGTTCATTGAACCCTCTGCCAAGCACTTTATTGTGAATAGCAGAGTAAACACACACATGTAGATGTAGATGTAAATATAATGCGTGAACTTTCCAGGTATTTTCCGATCTTTACACTAGAGTGACATCAGCTGCTGTAAGGTCTGCTGACTTTGCTTCCCTCCTTGATAATGTTGTTACGCCAGCTCTCCATAAGGAGTTTTTGGCAGCTTTTCACCGTAATAAGATATCTGACGTTGTAATTAGCTCTCCTTCCCGCAAATCTCCATGTTTGGATGGACCGCCCAAAAAATTGTATGTTCTGTTTTGGCCTCTGATAGGAGATACGATAACACCTACGGTGAGTGATTTGGTGCAAGGGGTCGTCTGTCCGTGGATCATGTACTACCGGTAACGTGACTCAATTTTCTTCATAAAATCGTAGTACGGGTGATAAATAGCCGCTTGTTGGTTTTGCTTGCTGCCATTGTGGCGCGTTATCGAAGATTTCTCCAGGGTCTTACTCTCCTGATTCACGTTGCTGAATGTCGTGATCTTATCGTGATTGCTTCCACTGTTCCTGTGTCCAGAACTACACTTTTTATTGATTTAAATCATGCGTTTGACCGAGTTAGTGATGATTTTCTGTTGCGAGTGTTGACGTCTGTTGATTTTAATGATGCCGCACGACAAATCTTCACCTCTACTTTCTAGTTGGTTTGTTGGTTGATTTTGGGGAGGAGAAGAAATAAAAACTTTAAAGTTCGCCGATGACATTGTAATTCTGTCAGAGACAGCAAAGGACTTGGAAGAGCAGTTGAACGGAATGGACAGTGTCTTAAAAGGAGGATATAAGATGAACATCAACAAAAGCAAAACGAGGATAACGGAATGTAGTCGAATTAAGTCGCGTGATGCTGAGGGAATTAGATTAGGAAATGAGACACTTAAGGTAGTAAAGGAGTTTTGTTATTTGGGGAGCAAAATATCTGATGATGGTCGAAGTAGAGAGTATATAAAATGTAGACTGGCAATGGCAAGGAAAGCGTTTCTGAAGAAGAGAAATTTGTTAACATCGAGTATAGATTTAAGTGTCAGGAAGTCGTTTCTGAAAGTATATGTATGGAGTGTAGCAATGTATGGAAGTGAAACATGGACGATAACTAGTTTGGACAAGAAGAGAATAGAAGCTTTAGATATGTGGTGCTACAGAAGAATGCTGAAGATTAGATGGGTAGATCACATAACTAATGAGGAGGTACTGAATAGGATTGGGGAGAAGAGGAGTTTGTGGCACAACTTGACCAGAAGAAGGAATCGCTTGGAGGACATGTTCTGAGGCATCAAGGGATCACAAATTTAGTATTGGAGGGCAGCGTGGAGAGTAAAAATCGTAAAGGGAGACCAAGAGATGAATACACTAAGCAGATTCAGAAGGCTGTAGGTTGCAGTAGGTACTGGGAGACGAAGCAGTTTGCACAGGATAGAGTAGCGTGGAGAGCTGCATCAAACCAGTCTCAGGACTGAAGACCACAACAACAACAACAACAACAACAACAACCAAACAGCGAGGTCATCGGACCCGTTGGATTAGGGAAGGATGGGGAAGGAAGTCGGCCATGCCCTTTCAAAGGAACCATCCCGGCATTTGCCTGAAGCGATTTAGGGAAATACTGGAAAATCTAAATTAGAACGGCCGGACGCAGATTTGAACCGTCGTTACTTTCTAGTAATCAGGCGTCTATTGACGTGAATGGTCGTCTCAGTCCCCCCATAGAAGTGTGTCTAGATGTCCTATAGTCCAGTTTCTATGTTATTCGTGCTATTTCTGGAACCCTTACTGGGGACACCAGTAATTTCCTAGATTGGGTGTCCGGTCGTTGTTGAGAGAAAGATTCATCATTCGCGCATATGCCAATGACGGTATGGTACTTCTTAGTACTCATGACGATATATGCATTTTGTCGTCCTACCTGAGCACGGATGAAAGGAAATGTCGCGTGATGAGGGCCTCCCAGAGGGTAGACTGGTCGCCTGGTGCAAGTCTTCTTAGGTGCCACTTCGGTGACTTGCACGTCGATAGGGATTAAGTGATGATGAAGACAACATCCCGTACCTGGGCAGAAAAAATCTCTGACCCAGCCGGGAATCGAACCCGGGCTCCCCGCATGGCATTCCGCAGCGCTTGCCACTCAGCTATGAAGGTGGGCGGTGCACAAATTAAAGACCGAAAATATCGGTTACTCAGTTTGCGGAGATTTGACGCGGTTGAGATTCCAAGGGGCTGTAGCGGTCGCCTGCCATCGATCGTTCGGTGTTATAATTGATCGTTGTCCGATGAAGATGGCTGCGTTAAATTGGAAATCAGTCACTGACAGGATTCGAGGAACGATCCGTGAACACGAGCGTCGCTCCCTCTCCATACTTCATAAGACTCGGACCTTGGAATCTTATGTGTTGAGCAAAGCCTATACTGTTGCCCAAATTTTTCCCCTTCCTGCGATGATGCCCTGGAAGCTACAACGAAACTCTGTTTTTCGGGTGCGCTATGAGGTTATGCCCCCCCCCCCCCCCCCCCCCCAAGAACCATGGACCTTCCCGTTGGTGGGAAGGCTTGCGTGCCTCAACGATACAGATAGCCGTACCGTAGGTGCAACCACAACGGAGGAGTAACTGTTGAGAGGCCAGACAAACGTGTGGTTCCTGAAAAGGGCCAGCAGCCTTTTCAGTAGTTGCAGGGACAACAGTCTGGATGATCGACTGATCTGGCCTTGTAGTACTACCCAAAACGGCCTTGCTGTGCTGGTACTGCGAACGGCTGAAAGCAAGGGGAAACTACAGCCGTAATTTTTCCAGAGGGCATGCAGCTTTACTGTATGATTAAATGATGATGGCGTCCTCTTGGGTAAAATATTCCGGAGGTAAAATAGTCCCCCATTCGGATCTCTGGGCGGGGACTACTCAGGAGGACGTCGTTATCAGGAGAAAGAAATCTGGCGTTCTACGGATCGGAGCGTGGAATGTCAGATCCCTTAATTTGGCAGGTAGGTTAGAAAATTTAAAAAGGGAAATGGATAGGTTAAAGTTAGATACACTAGGATTTAGTGAAGTTCGGTGGCAGGAGGAACAAGACTTTTGATCAGGCGAATACAGGGTTATAAATACAAAATCAAATAGGGGTAATGCAGGAGTCGGTTAAATAATGAATAAAAAAGTAGGAGTGCGGGTAAGCTACTGCAAACAGCATAGTGAACGCCTTATTGTGGCCCAGATAGACCGAATCCCACGCCTACTACAGTAGTACAAGTTTATATGCAAACTAGCTCTGCAGATGACGAAGAAATTGAAGAAATGTATGATGAAATAAAAGAAATTATTCAGATAGTAAAGGGAGACGAAAATTTAATAGTCATGGGTGACTGGAATTCGGTAGTAGGAAAAGGGAGAGAAGGAAACATAGTAGGTAAATATGGATTGGGGCTAAGAAATGAAAGAGGAAGCCGCCTGGTAGAATTTTGCACAGAGCACAACTTAATCATAGCTAACACCTGGTTCAAGAATCATAAAAGAAGGTTGTATACATGGAAGAAGCCTGGAGATACTGACAGGTTTCAGATAGATTATATAATAGTAAGACAGAGATTTAGGAACCAGGTTTTAAATTGTAAGACACTTCCAGGGGCAGATGTGGACTCTGACCACAAACTATTGGTTATGAACTGTAGATTAAAACGGAAGAAACTGCAAAAAAGTGGGAATTTAAGGAGATGGGACCTGAATAAACTGAAGGAACCAGAGGTTGTACAGAGTTTCAGGGAGAGCATAAGGGAACAATTGACAGGAATGGGGGAAAGGAACACAGTAGAAGAAGAATGGGTAGCTTTGAGAGATGAAGTAGTGAAGGCAGCAGAGGATCAAATAGGTAAAAAGAGGAGGGTTAGCAGAAATCCTTGGGTAACAGAAGAAATATTGAATTTAATCGATGAAAGGAGTTGTATGAATATCAAGAGCTCAGATGGAAACCTAGTTCTAAGCAAAGAAGGGAAAGCAGAAAGGTGGAAGGAGTATATAGAAGGTCTATACAAGGGCGATGTACTTGAGGACAATATTATGGAAATGGAAGAGGATGTAGATGAAGATGAAATGGGAGATACGATACTGCGCGAAGAGTTTGACAGAGCACTGAAAGACCTGAGTCGGAACAAGGCCCCGGGAGTAGACAACATTCCATTAGAACTACTGACATTCTTGGGAGAGCCAGTCCTGACAAAACTCTACCATCTGGTGAGCAAGATGTATGAGACAGGCGAAATACCCTCAGACTTCAAGAAGAATTCTATAATTCCAATCTCAAAGTAAGCAGGTGCTGACAGGTGTGAAAATTACCGAACAATCAGTTTAATAAGTCACGGATGCAAAATACTAACGCGAATTCGTTACAGACGAATGGAAAAACTGGTAGAAGCCGACCTCGGGGAAGATCAGTTTGGATTCCGTAGAAATATTGGAACACGTGAGGCAATACTAACACTACGACTTATCTTAGAAGCTAGATTAAGGAAAGGCAAACCTACGTTTCTAGCATTTGTAGACTTAGAGAAAGCTTTTGACAATTTGACTGGAATGCTCTCTTTCAAATTCTGAAGGTGGCAGGGGTAAAATACAGGTAGCGAAGGGCTATTTACAATTTGTACAGAAACCAGATGGCAGTGATACGAGTCGAGGGACATGAAAGGGAAGCAGTGGTTGGGATGGGAGTGAGACAGGGTTGTAGCCTCTCCCCGATGTTATTAAATCTGTATTTAGAGCAAGCAGTTAAGGAAACAAAAGAAAAATTCGGAGTAGGTATGAAAATCCATGGAGAAGATGGCATTGTAATTCTGTTCTGTCAGAGACAACAAAGGACTTAGAAGAGCAGTTGAACGGAATGGATAGTGTCTTGAAAGGAGGATATAAGATGAACATCAACAAAAGCAAAACGAGGATAATGAAATGCAGTCGAATTAAGTCGGGTGATGCTGAGGGAATTAGATTAGGAAATGAGACATTTAAAGTAGTAAAGGAGTTTTGCTATTTGGGGAGCAAAATAACTGATGATTGTCGAAATAGAGAGGATATAAAATATAGACTGGTAATGGCAAGGAAAGCGTTTCTGAAGAAGAGAAATTTGTTAACATCGAATATAGATTTAAGTGTCAGGAAGTCGTTTCTGAAAGTATTTGTGTGGTGTGTAGCCATGTATGGAAGTGAAACATGGACCATAACTAGTTTGGACAAGAAGAGAATAGAAGCTTTCGAAATGTGGTGCTACAGAAGAATGCTGAAGATTAGATGGGTAGATCATATAACTAATGAGGAGGTATTGAATAGGATTGGAGAGAGGAGAAGGCTGTGACACAACTTGACTAGAAGAAGGGATCGGTTGGTAGGACATGTTCTGAGGCATCAAGGGATCACCAATTTAGTATTGGAGGGCAGCGTGGAGGGTAAAATCGTAGAGGGAGACCAAGAGATAAATACACTAAACAGATACAGAAGGATGTAGGTTGCAGTACGTAATGGGAGATGAAGAAGCTTTCACAGGATAGAGTAGCATGGAGAGCTGCATCAAACCAGTCTCAGGACTGAAGACCACAACAACAACAACAACAACATGAGGTTATGGCGAAATTTCGCGTTCCCCGACCACTTACAGCATGCCTTTTTGCTTTTCTCCGACCTGCGACCTCCACAGATGTTATAGGCATATTCATGAATTTTTTCTTAATGTCAGTTATTTGTGGGTAGATATTCTTTCCTATTCGCACCTCTCTGTCAAAATTCTGTTATGTCGCTGGAAGTGTCCAAATCGCGCTTCATCTGTGGAGTCCCTATCGCCAGATACAGATTGGAAGATTGTTTGATCCAATGTCAGCCTACCAATATCTGCGATGGAAGTGGCGTCCTCATGGTACCAAATCGTTCATAGCCTTCTCTCCACGAACGTTCGACTTTTTCGCATTGGCCTTAGTGAGACAGACTGATGCAGACATTGCCATGAAACGGATACATTATGTCATTGTGCGGACACAGATATTCTAGTTGACTCCGCCGACAGTTCGCCTTTCTTGCCAGGACGACGTTGTGGCAGTCTCCAGTGAGATTCTCCTGCGTCCCGATTCACTTTATTTCCCAGAACGAAGAATATTATGCTTGTCTGGCATTATGTTCATTACGTGGTGGGAAACGGAAGTGACCTGGACCCTTATGCCAATATATGGTTGCGATCCATTGGACAATACAACGGAGCTGTTTGCGAGTATGCTATATTTGGTCATTATAGACCGAAACCGGTAATCTGTTAACAAAAATTGTGTGACCATAGACGTAAATTAAAGGAAACTTATGGTATTTAATCATCAAGGAACTGTATGAAGTGCAGAAACCCTTTTCTGTTCGAATGTTTCAGTCTTGTTACCTTGCTTTTGGTAAACTTGATAAAACCAAAAACAAAAAAGGAAGGTGTTGAGTTAACTGGTCCTCTTGGTACTTTCGTCATGGTCTCTTTACATGTGCGTTATTAGAGATTTTATTTCACTTTTGTCGCCCTGTTTGTCTTTTCTGTTTCATTAATAAAAAATACGCAAAAGTTGTTACAGGCCGCTACTGGAAATGATTTTCTTTCCTTTTTAGGATGGCAGAAATCATGTAGGATTAAAGCTGATTTTGTTTCTTTCCTTTCAGAGTAGAAAGTTGTAAAGTTTAACAAATAAATAAATAAAGTTAAAAAATTTAAAAAGCAAGGTACCATCCATGTGTGCGACAAGCACAGTGACAGGCGGGGGAGGGTGGGAGGCACCTTGGCCTGGCCTCGGGATTTGACATCTGCCCACCTTGCCTCCACCCAGCCTGAAGCTGACTTGGACCGTCCTTTCCTGACGCTACAGGGAAAAAAGATCGGATAGCGTCTTTGACTAGTAAGCAAAACGTCCTCGGTCCCTTTAGCGAACAACAACACTGCTTAAATTTTGAATAAAAATCATCAGTGACGGAGGCCGAAGATTTCCGGCATAAGAAGTTACTCCCACTCTACCAACGGTCTTGTCAAAGAGGGCGGAGGACTGGACAGAGGTGTATGGTAGTCTCTTGCCTTTGGGGTGGGAAACTGCCCTTAAAAGACGGAAGAATCAGCAGTGACTGACGGCATAAGGATGCAGAAGGTAAGGGAAATCACTGCGTTTAAGACACATACTGTGTGTCCACAGGACATGTGGCCTGTAATTGAAAAAGTGTCATGATGATCTCCATAATGGCAAAAGATTCTGGACTAGTCCCTCATTCAGATCTCCGAGAGGGGACTGCCAAGGGCGTGGTGACCATGAGGAACAAATTGAATAACCACATAAGGGATAACGTTCTACGAGTCGTGACGTGGAATGTCAGAAGTCTTAATATGGTAGGGAGGCTAGAAAATCTGAAAAGGGAAATTCAAAGGCTCAGTCTACAGTGGGTGTAAGTGAAGCGAAGTGGAAAGAAGACAAGGATTTCTAGTCAGGTCAGTATAGGGTAAAATCAACAGCAGCAGAAAATGGTACAACGTGAATAGGATTCATTATGAATAGGAAGGTAGGACAGAGAGTGAGTTACTGTGAACAGTTCAGTGATAGGGTTTTTCTCATCAGAATCGGCACCACACCAACACTGACAACAGTAGTTCAGGTATACATGCCAACGTCGTGAGCTGAAGATTAAGAGAAAGAGAAAGTACATGAAGATGTTGAACGGGAAATTGAATAAGTAAAGGGAGATGAAAATCTAATAAATCATGTGGGATTGGAATGTGGTTGTAGAGCAGGGAGCCGAACAAATGTTTACGGAAGATTGTGGGCTTGATAGTAGAAATGAGAGAGGAGAAACACTAATTGACTTCTGCACTAAATTTCATCTACTAATAGCAAATACTCTGGTCAAGAATTACAAGAGAAGAAGATACACCTGGAAAAGGTGGGGTATTAGGGGAAGATTTCAGTGATATTACGTCATGGTCAGGAAGACATTTTGAAATCAGACACTGGAACGTAAGCCATACCCAGGAGCAGATATAGACTCGGATCAACATTTAGCAGTGATGAAGAGTCGGCTGAAGTTTAAGAGAAGAGTCAGGAAGAATCAGTGCGCAAAGAAGTGGGATACGATGTACTAAGGAATGAAGAGATGCATTTCTAGTTCTCTGAGGCTATAGATACTGCAATAAGGAATAGCTCAGCAGGCAGTTCATTTGAAGAGGAATAGACATCTCTAAAAAGGGCGATGTTGGAGAGAAAAACATAGGCAGAAGGAAGGTAACTGCGAAGAAACTGTGGGTAACAGAAGAAATAATTTATTTTATTGCCAAAAGGAGGAAGTAAAAAAATGTTGGGAGAAATTTAGCAATACATAAATACAAGTCACTTGCGAATGAAATAAATAGGAAGTGCAAAGCTAATGCGAAATGGCTACATGAAAAATTTGAAGAAATCGAAAAAGAAATTGCTGCCGAAAGGACAGCAATTTCCATAAAAATCAAAACAACCTTCGGTGAAATTAAAAACAAGGGTGGTAACATTAAAAGTGGAATGGGAATTTCACTGTTAAATGTAGAGAGGACAGATAGATGGAAAGACTACATTGAGGGTCCTATGAAGGGAAAGACTTGTTTGATGATGGGCTACAAGAAGAAACAGGAGTCGATAGGAAAGAGATATGGGATCCTGCATTCGAATCATAATTTAGAATTTCTAAAATCAGTGGGGGTAGCAAGAACGAAGAAGAATCAAGACACGTTAACACGATTTGTCGACCTGGAAAAAGGGTTCGAGATGTTAGAAATCCTGAGAAAGATGGGGGTAAGCTATAGAGCAGGGCTTAACAACTGGCCGGTTTTGAGCGCGAGTACTCGCGTCTGCTCAGGCCCGTGCTCGCGTGCAGGTGCAAGGTCGCGGAGTAGGGTGGGAGGGGAGGGAGGGGAAATGAGCGCGCACGTTTGAATAGGGCCGCAGCGTGCCAATTAAATTCGCGCCGACTGTGCAACGTTTAAAGTACTACGATCAGCTCTAACAATCACTTCGCTGGTTAAGAATCATGTCAAGTCGCCGTTGTGCAACCCCAACCATGCTTTAGCAGTTGAACCCCCACTGGGAGGAATTGTATCTGTTTACAGAAAAAGACGGTGTTGCAAAATGTTTACTGTGGTGTCACCGCCAGACACCACACTTGCTAGGTGGTAGCTTAAATCGGCCGCGGTCCATTTAGTACATGTCGGACCCGCGTGTCGCCACTGTGTAATCGCAGACCTAGCGCCACCACCAAGGCAGGTCTCGTGATACGAGCGAGCACTCGCCCCAGTTGTACGAGAACCTAGCTACCGCCGAGTTGTACGAGAACCTAGCTACCGCCCAGTTGTACGAGAACCTAGCTACCGCCCAGTTGTACGAAGCCTTTCGCTCTCATTAGCCGAGAGACAGAATAGCCATCAGCTAAGTTAATGGCTACGAACTAGCAAGGCGCCATTTGTATCCGTGCCTATAGCTTACGAGTATTCAAGAGAGATGTATTCCAAGGACTAATTAAAAGATAAGTAATAAGCATCTACATACTTTTCTTCTTATTCATTTATAAGTTCTCATGTTCCAGACTTCACGCCCGTCTGCATTAGCCTTGCGTGCCCTATCGGCTACAGCGTTAGTCTAGCTTGCCTTTTCAGCCATCTCAACTTCACGGTGTCGGCCCAGCTACCGACACAACATTTATTATGTCACAAAACGCTGAATTCTTTTAGGAAATTGAATTTGCACCGACATTATATATCGTACCACGCGAAAGACTACGGAAGTGGAAAATGTGATGGACCAGATCGTGCACAGGAAGTTATTAAACTTAAAAGGAAGCTATCCGAAGAAGATCTGGACGACGAAGAAAAATCAACTGAGGCAGCTCTCAGAGTGAGCTACAAAATTGCTTTGCTTTTAGCAAATTCCCTGCGCCCCTTCACTGATGGCGATTTAATAAAAGCATGTTTGGTAGTTGCAGCGGAACATTTGTGTCCATCTCAAGTTGAACACTTTCGGATTGTGCCATTATCTAACATGACCATTACGCGTCGCATACAGGACATGGCAGACAACGTCCAGAGCCAGCTTGCAAATACCTGTAAAGATTTTATGGCGTATTCTCTAGCTCTGGACGAAAGTGTTGATATCACTGGAACAGCGCAGCTTGCCATATTTATTAGAGGTGTTAATAGAGATTTTCAGGTGAGGGAGGAGCTCCTCGATGTAGTAGCCATGAAGAACACTACAACCGGAGGTGATATTTTAAGTAGTGTTGAAGAAAGTGTTGAAAATATAGGATTGTCGTGGAAGTCTTTAGTTTCAGTGTCTACAGACGGTGCACCAGCGATGACAGGGAACAAATCAGGTTTCGTTGCGCTGTTGAAGGAGAAAATGCAAAAACTGACCGTGCCGAATGAAATAAGGGGGTTCAGTGTGTGATCCACCAGGAAAACTTATGTGCAAAGAGTATCACTCTAAAAAATGTGATGAGTGTTGTTGTTCGTGCAACCAATTATATAAGGACTCATGGGCTACAAGACAGGCAATTTAAAAGCTTTCCTGAGGATGTAGAAAGCCAGTATTGTAGCCTGCCTTATTACAGCGAGGTCCGCTGACTTAGTTGTGGCGAATTATTAAATCGATTTTTTTTCCCTAATAGATGAGATAAATATGTTCATGGAAATAAATAACATGTGTGTTCCTGAATTGAAAGAGCCTTCATGGAACTGTGATCTCGCGTCCTTAGCAGATTTAACTAGCCATCTGAATGCTTTGAACATTTCACTACAAGGTAAAGATCTGCTAATTACTCATTTCATAGATCGAATACGAGCTTTTAAAATGAAATTTACACTTTGGGTGAGTCAGCTGGAAACAGGAAATCTAGCTCATTTTCCTAAATTATCATCCATGCAAGATGTTCACAAAGACTGTGAACGTTATTCACATAGTTTAGTTGCCTATAAGGAAGAATTTGATCAACGCTTTCAAGATCTGACAGCACTAGACAGTGATTTTGATCTGTTCTCCTCTCCATATTCAGCGAATATTGAAGAGATTCGTCCTGAGCTGCAACTAGAAATTAGCCGGCCGAAGTGGCCGTGCGGTTAAAGGCGCTGCAGTCTGGAACAGCAAGACCGCTATGGTCGCAGGTTCGAATCCTGCCTCAGGCATGGATGTTTGTGATGTCCTTAGGTTAGTTAGGTTTAACTAGTTCAAAGTTCTAGGAGACTAATGACCTCAGCAGTTGAGTGCCGTAGTGCTCAGAGCCATTTTTGAACTAGAAATTATTGACCTGCAGTGTGACAGAGAATACAGAGACAAATTTCAGAACAAGAAAAACATTTTGGAATTCTACAGACACTTCCCTCAGGATAGATTTCCTCGTTTGCACAAACTGGCGGCTACAATAATATCAATGTTCGGTTCCACGTATGTTTGTGAACAACTGTTCTCTGCAATGAAATGTAACAAGACGCGCCTGAGAAACGCATTGTCTGATCGAAATTTAAACTGCACGCTGCGCCTACAATGCACAAGAACAATTACTCCGAACATAGACGCAATTGTAAAGGGGACAAAATACAAGATAACCGAGAATCCCACACTTCAGTGACACCTTTTATTGTGTAACAGTTCACAAATTAACACGAAAGTAGATGCATACACTAAGCTAATAAAATTATGTGGCACGTGTACATTCTCCTTTATTTGTTTCATTTGTCGCAGTAATAATTCGTGAGTGATATCCCTGCGGGTGGCCGCGGATTCACATTGACTGGCGGCAGCCGTTGTGTGCCCCACGTGACTCTCCCCACTCTCCGCTCTAGTCCAGTAGTGGGGGTAGCGTGCTCGCGCTGCTCCGTGCTCGCGCCTTGCTGCTCACAGCTTGCTCCGCGAGCAAGTATGTTGTGAAGCCCTGCTATAGAGAAAGAGCGATAGTATACAATATGTACGAGAACCATGATGGGACAATAAGAATGGGAGACCAAGAACGAAGTGCACGGATTAAAAAGGGTGTAAGACAGGGAAGGGATATAGTCTTTCGTCTCTGCTGTTCATTCTATATGTCGAAGAAGGAATGTCGGAAATAAAAGAAACGTTCAAGAGGTGGTTAAAATACAACGTGAAAGTATGACAATGTTAAGATTCGCTGTAGGCATTTTTATCCTCTTTGAAATTGAAATAGAATTAGAGAACCTACTGAATGGAATGAACACTCTAATGAATACAGAATATGAACTGAGAGTAAATCGAAGCAAGACGAAAGTAATGAGAAGTAGTACAAATTATAATGGCGAGAAGG
This sequence comes from Schistocerca serialis cubense, assembly GCF_023864345.2. NCBI lineage: Eukaryota > Metazoa > Arthropoda > Insecta > Orthoptera > Acrididae > Schistocerca > Schistocerca serialis. Next base: position 145,737,839 of record NC_064645.1, read on the forward strand.
TTAACATTATATTCCTGATCACGAAGTAGATGAAGTTGAGGAATTTTGCTATCTAGGCAGTAAAATAGCCCATGACGTACGGAGCAACGATGATAGATAAAGTAGACTAGCACTGGCAAAAAGAGAATTCCTGGCCAAGAGAATTCTACTAGAATCAATTATAGGTCTTAATTTCAGAAAGAAACTTCCGAGAACAAACGTTTGGAGCACAGCATTGTATGGTCGTGAGGCATGGACTGTGGAAATACCTGAAGACAAGAGAACAGAAGCATTTCAGATGTGGTGCTGCAGAAGAATGTTTAAAATTAGGTGGAGTGATAAGGTAACGAATGAGAATGTTCTCTGTGGAATCGGCGAGGAAAGGAATATACAGGGTGTTACAAAAAGGTAAGGCCAAACTTTCAGGAAACATTCCTCACACACAAAGAAAGAAAATATGTTATGTGGGCATGCGTCCGGAAGCGCTTACTTTCCATGTTAGAGCTCATTTTATTAATTCTCTTCAAATCACATTAATCATGGAATGGAAACACACAGCAACAGAACGCACCAGCGTGACTTCAAACACTTTGTTACAGGAAACGTTCAAAGTGTCCTCCGTTAGCGAGGATACATGCATCCACCCTCCGTCGCATGGAATCCCTGATGCGCTGATGCAGCCCTGGAGAATGGCGTATTGTATCACAGCCGTCCACAATACGAGCACGAAGAGTCTCTACATTTGGTACCGGGCTTGCGTAGACAAGAGCTTTCAAATGCCCCCATAAATGAAAGTCAAGGGGAGAGCGTGGAGGCCATGGAATTGGTCCGCCTCTACCAATCCATCGGTCACCGAATCTGTTGTTGAGAAGCGTACGAACACTTCGACTGAAATGTGCAGGAGCTCCATCGTGCATGAACCACATGTTGTGTCGTACTTGTAAAGGCACATGTTCTAGCAGCACAGGTAGAGTATGCCGTATGAAATCACGATAACGTGCTCCATTGAGCGGAGGTGGAAGAACGAAACTAAAATGAGCTCTAACATGGAAATTAAACGTTCCCGGACACATGTCCACATGACATCTTTTCTTTATTTGTGTGTGAGGAATGTTTCCTGAAAGTTTGGCCGTACCTTTTTGTAGCACCCTGTATGGCAAACACTGATAAGAAGAAGGAACATGACTATAGGACATCTGTTGATTGGTTGGTTGGTTGGTTTAAAAGTGGGGGGAAGGGACCAAACTATGAGGTCATCGATCCCTTGTTCCTAGTAAAACAATGCCACAAGTGTGATAATGAAACAGACGAGACGTATAACATACAATAGAAAGAAAGGAAAAACCACAAAAACGAAGGAAAGGCAACGAACACAAAAAAGAACAAAACAGGACATGAAAACAACAGAGAGATGCAAGAAATGGAGGAGAATAAAATAAGGAAGCAGATTACAGTGGCTGGCCGACCACGAAAATAAAAACGAAAAGCCAGCCACCTTGCAACACATTAAAACCTGCACCCTAAAAGCACTAGGGTTGAGAACACAGAGGGACAAAGGACATGCCCTAAAACTCAGATCGAATGATAGAACCCACCCTCACGGAAGAAACGTAAAACCAAATCAGCCGATAAGGCATTGTCTGCTAAAATCAATGATAACGAATCCAAACAACCGAAGACGAAGTCGCAGGGCAGCCAAAGAAGGACGGAGCAGAAGAATATGAGCCACTGCCAACCGGGCGCCGAACCGACTCTGAGGTGGGTCTTCACGGCGCCGGAGGTAGCCATGGGTCGCTCCGTACGTCATGGGCTATTTTACTGCCTAGATAGCAAAATTCCTCAACTTCATCTGCTTCGTGATCAGCAATATAATGTTAACCTTCTCGCCGTTCTAATTTGTACTACTTCTCATTACTTTCGTCTTGCTTCGATTTACTCTCAGTTCATATTCTGTATTCATTAGAGTGTTCATTCCATTCAGTAGGTTCTCTAATTCTATTTCAATTTCAAAGAGGATAAAAATGCCTACAGCGAATCTTAACATTGTCATACTTTCACGTTGTATTTTAAACACACTCTTGAGCGTTTCTTTTATTTCCGACATTCCTTCTTCGACATATAGAATGAACAGCAGAGACGAAAGACTATATCCCTTCCCTGTCTTACACCCTTTTTAATCCGTGCACTTTGTTCTTGGTCTCCCATTCTTATTGTCCCATCATGGTTTTTGTACATATTGTATACTATCGCTCTTTCTCTATAGCTTACCCCCCTTTTTCTCAGGATTTCTAACATCTCGAGTGTGGAGTCGGCAGAGAACCACGGAGTCCCTGCGAGAGTCCCCCATCTAGGACTTCCACAGATTCGTGGTCCCCTGAATGGCTCGCAGTTTGTTGTGCTTACTGAGATTTTGCCTTTCCGTCTCCCAAAGCTGAAAAACTTTGCGGTTTAACAACGAACGCCGGTCAGTTGCGGGGATGCCGATGACCAGAAGTGGTTTCCGTGTAGCCTGTTTGTCCAGCGCGTCGGCAAGTTCATTTCCTAGGATTCCGACGTGATCAGGGGTCCAGACGAACACCACAGAACGACTGGACCGTTCCAGGGCATAGATGAACTCCTGGCTGGATTCTACCAAAGGATGTCGAGGGTAGCCCTGGTCGATAGCTTTCAGGCTTCTCAAGAAGTCAGTACACAAAAGAAAAGGTTCCCCAGGGCACGAACGGAGATACTCAAGTGCAAGAGATATAGCCACCAGCTCTACGTCGGGTAAGGAATGATGTTCAATATGGAAACCGTGGACGTAGGCAAAGCCAACGCGACCATCAGCCATCGAGCCATCAGTGTAAACCACTTCGGAGCCCCGGAACACATCAAGATTCGAATGAAAGTGACAGCAGAGAGGCGCAGGGTTAACGGAGACCTTAGGACCACGTGAAAGGTCCTGAGGAAGCTGCGGCCGAAGCGTACACCATGGAGGTGCACGTGAGGTGGTAAAGGGAAGGACTCCAGTTCGGAGAGAAGGGACCGCACGCGAATCGCAATCGTTAGCCCCGATCTGGGCCGCCGATGCGGGAGATGGACTGCCGCGGGCGGGAAAAGGAGACGGTAATTCGGATGCACTGGAGAACTAAGAATGTGTGCCGCGTAACTGGCGAGCAGTTGTGCACGTCTGATCTGCAATGGAGGGACCCAAGCCTCCACCAGTACACTGGTCACTGGACTCGTCCTAAGAGCTCCTGTCGCTAGTCGAACCATGCAGTAATGCACAGGGTCGAGTAAATGAAACGCTGAGGGCGCAGTCGAACCATAAACCACACTCCCATAGTCAATTCGGGATTGGAGAAGGGCTCTGTAGAGCCGCAGCAGCGTAGAGCGACCTGCACCCTACTTGGTGTTGCTCAGACAACAGAGGGCACTGAGGTGCTGCCAGCACTTCCGCTTAAGCTGACGAAGATGAGGAAGCCAAGTCAGCTGAGCGTCGAAAACCTGTCCTAAAAATCGATATGTCTCCACTACAGTGAGTGGATCGTCATGAAGGTAAAGTTCTGGGTCCGTATGAACGGTACGACGCCGACAGAAGTGCATGACACACGACTTTGCGGCTAAAAACTGGAAGCCGTGGGCTAGAGCCCATCACTGCGTCTTGTGGATGGCTCCCTGCAGGCGCAACTCAGCAACACCAGTACTGGGGCAGCAGTACGAAATGCAGGAATCGTCTGTACACAAAAATGGTGAGACTGAACGCCCCACAGCCGCTGCTAGACCATTAATGGCCACTAAAAAGAGATAGACACTCAATACAAAGCCCTGTGGGACGTCATTCTCCTGGATATGGGGGGAACTATGGGAGGCACCAACTTGGACATGGAAAGTACAAAGCGACAGGAAGTTTTGGATAAAAATCGAGAGCTAAACCCGGAGACCCCACTCATACAATGTGACAAGGATATGTCGCCAGGTCGTGTCGTATGCTTTACATAAGTCAAAAAAGACGGCAACCAGATGTTGGCGTCTGAAAAAGGTTGGTCGGATGGCAGATTCGAGGGATACCAGATTATTAGTGGTGGAGGGACCCTGGCAGAAGCCATCCTGACATGGGGCCAGAAGGCTACGGGACTCCAGGACCCAACTCAACCGCCGACACACCATATGTTCCAGCAGCTTACAAAGAACGCTGGTGAGGCTAATGGGCCGGTAGCTACCCACGTCAAGCGGGTTCTTACCGGGTTTGCGCACCGGAATGACGGTGTTCTCACGCCATTGCGATGGAATGACGCCATCGCACCAGATCCGGTTGAAGACGACGAGGAGATGCCGTTTGTAATCAGGTGAGAGATGTTTAATCCGGCCCAGGAGCTGTGTGGGGGCAACATGCGCTAAGAAGCTCCCACTCTGTAAATGGGGCGTTATAGGGTTCACTGTGGCGTGTAGTGAACCAGAGAACCCTCCCTTCCATCCACCGTTTGAGGACGCAAAAGGCTGGGGGATAATTCGACGCAGGGGAGCGAGCATAGTGCTCAGCAAAGTGCTCGGCAATTGGCGTTTGCGTCGGTAGACAATACGCCATTGATGTGAACACCAGGGACACCCGTTGGGGTCTGATACCCGAAAAGACGTTTGATCTTGTTCCAGACTTGGGAAGGTGACGTATGGCATTCAATGATCGAGACATACCTCCCCCAACACTCCTGTTTCGATCTTTGTATAAATACGGGCACGGAGCCGTTTAAAGGCTATGAAGTGCTCTAGGGAAAGGTGCCGCTTATGTCACTGCCGAGCTCGCCAACGCTCTTTAATGGCCTCATCGACTTCCGGCGACCACCACGGGACTGTCTTTCGCCAGGGGTACCCGAGAGAACGAGGGATCGCGTATTCTGCCGCAGAAATGACTGTTGTGGTGACCTGGTCAGCCACAACATCGATGGCACAATGTGGGGGAGATTCAACGGTGACAGCAGAGGTGAAGGCTTCCCAGCTGCCTTCTCTAAAGCCCATCTGGGTAGGCGTCCATGTGCACGACGGTGGGGGAGTGACAGGAAGATGAGGAAGTGGTCACTACCACACAGGTCGTCATGTGCCCTCCAGTGGATACATGGGAGGAGTCATGGGCTGCAAATTGATAAATCAATGGCCGAGTAACTACCATGAGCCACACTGAAATGTGTGGCGGCCCAGTATTTAAGCGGCAGAGGTCGAATTGGGCCAGTAAATTTTCTACTCCTCTGCCTCAGCCAGTAAGCAAGGTACTGCCCCACAAGGGGTTATGGGCGTTAAAATCTCCCAGAAGTAGGAAAGGTTTAGGGAGTTGATCAATCAGGACAGCCAGGATGTCCAGGGGTACAGCACCATCTGGAGGAAGATATAAGTTCCAGACAGTTATTTCCTGCGTCGTCCTTATCCTGACAGCAACAGCTTCAATAGGAGTTTGAATGGGTGCAGGTTCACTACACACCGAGTTCAGGACATAGACGCAAACGCCACCTGACACCCTATCGTATTCGCTACGGTTCTTGTAAAAATCCCTATAGCTGCAGAGGGTAGGGATTCGCATTCCCAGGAACCAGGTTTCCTGGAGGGCAATGCAGAAAGCTGGTGTCAAGCTTAACAATTGCCGTAGTTCAGTCAGGTGGTGGAAAAAACCCCCGCATTTCCACTGGAGGACGACGTCGTTGTTAGGCTGGGAAGGCATGAAGCGCTCAAGGAGGCAACTTACACCTCAGGGTCACCTACCGCCACCGATTGAGTACCTGTGCGATCGACATCCATTGTGTCTGAGGGTCCGATGAGATCTAGGTCCTCAGCGGACGCCAGAATCTCCACCACATCCTCAGATACAGAACTTGTAGGGAGCGGTGGTCTGGATTCTTGGATGCCTTCTTCTTTTTTGGTTTCTATCGCTGTTCTTTTGGTGTTTCTGGCTGGGAGGGCTTCACTGCGTCAGTCTCAGGGACTGAGGAGGACATATAGTTGCTTCAGCCACTGGTGGGTATCCACTTTTCCACTGGTCCAAACCTGGGAAGGGAATGACCCAAGGGACCCCTTCCTGGCGAGAGGAGCCAAAGAAAACTTACGCTTCTCTGACTGAGAAGTGGGGACTGATGTACGCAATGGTTGGGGATGGGGGGTGTTGCTCCTGAAGTAGGTGGTGCAGGAGCAACAAGGAGGGAAGTGGCTCCCATCATCAAGGGGGCAGGTGGAGTCTGACAGCTCTGAGAGCCAACTGTATACGGTGAAACGGAAGATGGTAGAACCTTTGTCGTAGCGTCGGCGTATGTTGACGTCATATTCACAGGATGGAGCCTCTCATATTTTCACTTAGCCTCAGTGTAGGTCAGATGGTCCAGGGTCTTGTATTCCATTATCTTCCGTTCTTTCTGTAGAATGCTCTCCGCAGTTGACACAGATGGGAGGCGGGGAACATGCAGTACTGGGATGGGAAGTAGATCCACAATCTCGACAGACAGCGCTGGAAGTACAGCAGGAAGACATATGACTGAATTTCCAGCACTTAAAGCACTGCATTTGGGGAGGGATATATTGCTTGACATCACAGCGGTAGACTATCACCTTGACCTTCTCGGGTAACGTGTAGCCTCGAAGGCCAACATGAAGGCATTAGTGGCAACCTGATTATCCCTCGGACCCGGATGGACACGCCGGACGAAGTGTACATCTCGCCGCACTAAATTGACTAGTAGCTCGTCATCAGACTGTAATAGAACCCATGGAATATAATAGCCTGGATCGTATTTAAGCTCTTATGGGGCGTGATGGAAAGAGAAACATCCCCCAGCTTGTCACAGGCGAGTAATGCCCATGACTGGACAGAAGATGCTGCTTTTATTTAGACTGACCCAGAGCGCATTTTGGACAAGCCCTCCACCTCCCTAAACTTGTCCTCCAAATGCTCCACAAAAAACTGAGGCTTTGTTGACATGAATGAGTCCCCATCAACTCTCATACAGGCGAGGTACTGGGGTGAGTAAGCTTCACTGCCATCCTTAGCCACGCGTTCCGTCCATGGTGTGGCCAGGGAGGGAAACGATTTGGAATCGTACTTCTGCGCATTTAATTGAGCCCTGGAACGCTTAGTGACTACTGGTGGGTTGCCACCAGCAAGAGATGACGTACCACACTTCATTGCGTGTCATCTGCCCTGATGCCTTCCACTCTGATCAAGGGCTCTCCCCACGGGCGCTACCCAGGCTCAGCAAGGGTCACCTGGCAGGATGGCCATTGCCAGGAGTCCCGATGCCCCAGAGAGATAGGCATCTACACCTTGGCATCCTTGGGGAGTGAACGGCGCAGGCATCAGCAAAGCGATTGCTGTGTTATGAGGGGGCTACAACCAACAGGGTACATGGTGGCCCATTACAACAGACTGGCTGCCGTACTGGATATCAGGTGCAGAGAAGTCCATGGTCATCGTCGGCGCAGAAAGCGACACTTATAGTGCATGGTGGAAAACGCATCCAGGAAGGTGTCTGTCCTCTCTAAGGCGCTGCAATCATGGACTGTGCGGCTGGTCGTGGCGAAGGTTCGAGTCCTCCCTCGGGCATGGGTGTGTGAGTTTGTCCTTAGGATAATTGAGGTTAAGTAGTGTGTAAGCTTAGGGACTGATGACCTTAGCAGTTAAGTCCCGTAAGATTTCACACACATTTGAACATTTTTTTAAGGTGTCCTCGCCCAAAAGACGGAGAAGGAGCGGGACTGCAATGCAACGACGGGAAAATGGGCTAAAGATCTCAATGCACGATGGACAAGATGCACCATGTAAGGCGCCCTTCCCCAGTTGGCTCGCTCTTTGGAAAAATTTTGAAGAATGGAGGTCAAACCCTACAGGGGACCAACACATACAGGCCGAAACGTGTGAGACTCCTTTTAGTCCCCTCTTACGACAGGCAGGAATACCTCGAGCCTATTCTTACCCCGGGACCCGCAGGGGACATCTGTTGAGACAACAGAGAATAACTTCCGTGGTACTAGAGGGACTGTAGAGGGTAAAACCGTTAGAGGAAGACAGGGATTGGGATACATCAAGTAAATAATTGAGGACGTAGGTTGCAAGTGCTATTCTGAGATGAAAAGGTTGGCACAGGAAAGGAATTCGTGGAAGGCCGCATCAAAGCAGTCAGAAGACGGATGACTAAAAAAAAAAAAAAGGTGTCCAGCTACTTTTCATCAGATATTGCATTCTGATATACACCAAGTACACAGTTAATACAATGACTTCCCTGTGTAAGCTCAGTATTAAATTTATTGTAAGTTACTAGACACTCTAGAATAAGAATACGTACCTTCACTGCGTTGGGTATAGAGACTGTCAGCAGGAAAGCGACTTGAGATGCCTTCTCAGTTTCTTCCGGAGGGTCCAAGTAGAATTTCAAAGCAGAGCAGACAGTGATCAAAAAGTTGGCTGCCGCTGTTGAAAGCAAGACGGCAGTTGTGGCACAGTCGGTCATCTGCGTTCTCAAGGAGCCGTCGCGCCAGGCCATTGACCTCCCGAGAAGAACACTCACCGAGCCCAGTAGCCGCTTCTCGTCGTCTGCTGATGGCAGCATACCGCAGGGGTGGCAGTGCCTTTGATCACTGCAGGGAGATCAAACAGTGAATTTCCACCACTCCGAATGAAGATCGAGCGCGTGGCTTCCTGGGGAAAAAAGAATGTGTGACAAAATAGTGAGAGGATGTAATATGGCTCGCTTTTTTGGCCATATTAGGATAAGGATGCTTTTATTGGATCCAGTTAGATTCTATATTCACTCCAGAAGGCGCAACGGCTTGTAGGCTTGTCAGCTGGCGTTGACGCTGCAGCCTGAACTGTCAGTATTGGCTCACCTAACACCCTAAAAGTGAGATGGCCGCAAAGACTTTATTACTCGTGTCGCACATGCGAACAGGGCACTTTCCTCTTACATTGTCCCTTGCCCTTCTGACAGCGGACTAGAAATTACTGACTGCTGGAATGGCGAAGTGTCCTCCTTTCATGCACGAAGCACGACTCCATACATACACACACACACACACACACATGGGCGCGCGCGCTCGCGCAATCCCTAATATTACCCCAAAAAGCAATTGTCCGTTTCCGACCGAGGTTATCGGGTTGTTTCCCTTTGTTAACAGATGACTGCCAGAACTGGAATTGCCCCACCGCCTTTGTCCTCAGCTGGGAACCCCAGATCCAGAATCTGAACCTACTGGGATATTTGGCTTAAAAATACAAACCCCTAAAATAGCCTTTCCTCCTCTCACTAGTAGCGAATAAAAAGTATGGAATTCTGAATCCCCTTTGACGCAAACACTTCTCATCAGTTTTGGCGAAGTACTGTCATCTTCAGCGGGTTGCCTTACTCTAAAACTTGAAAAATTAAGATCATTAGGTGCATTACATCACGAGAAAGCGTTATTATATGTGAACTGCTTGGTTTCAGATATATGTTTGTGTGAATGATGTTATTGCACATTTTTACTTTAAAATCATTGCATAATTTCAATGTATGTCGCCGTTTCTTGGCAAATAGTATGTTACCTGCAAAGGTAAGAACGGCTGTCATTTACAAATATGAAAATGGCAGCTAAAAAGATTTGTATTGCGACTGGCACTTGCGGCTGTATCGTGCTATGACTCTGGTGTGACTGAGCTTGTAATGTACTCTGTCGTGTACCCAGTGCCCTCCAAAACTGCAGCACAATACGGCCGCAAATTCCGTCTTAAATAACACAGGCATTTTAAGCGTACATTTTCGCATTTGTTAATGACAGCCGCTCGCACCTGCTGCGTGCCACAAGAAGAGCGCCCACACTTTTAAATAATTTTCTTGAAAGAAAGCACCTGACTGCACAATATTCTTTTTTTCCTTTTCCTGAGAGGAAGAGGGGGGGGGGGGCTCCCCCTGGCCCCCAGGGTATGTACGCCCTTGTGCAGAACAAGGCAACAAATATATGCGTTATAAAATGACATATATGAAGGGCTTATTTCAATAGTGGTACAAGTCCATTTTGTTCATATTGAGATACAGAGTCCTAAAGTTAAATGAGCGCTGAAAAATCTGCACTTGAGATACCAGACATATTCAAGCATACGGATTGTTGCTAGAGATTAATCTTTCTTTCTCTTCGTTTGGCTCATTAATTTCAGAAGCATTATAGACAGAAAAGTGGAGGTAATGTACTTGTACCACTATTGAAATAAGTCCCTCATATCGGGAACCAAACGGTACACATATAGGAACGTGTTTTCGTAATGTAATGAACCTAACTGTCTTAACTTCTCAGGCTTTAGAATAAAGAAACCCATTGGTAGAGGTTTTTCGCCGAAACTAGTTTGAGGAATTAAATACACAAAACATATTTACTTCAAGGCAGACCCATAACCTCATACTGATTTTCACACAGAGGTATATCAACCTAAGAATAGTTCAAGTTACTGTGAGTGTTGGGAAAAAAAAAGATGTAAATTTAATAAAAAAATTCACGAAGTATCAGAGTACAGAAAATTCCAGAGGTGGAACGACATTACGCACATACAGGAAGACCAGTACCGCAGCACGTTGCAGATTCTGCTCTACCTGAATTTTAAACATTAGACTACATCCTGATGCTCAGTGCTGCCTTCGGAGATTGACGAGCATTTCCATGACGTCCCAGGTGTCGATCCTGCATTTCGCTACATTCTCTGGCACTGAGACTTTCCTGTGTACTACAGCATCCAAGACCACCCTTACGGAGTTTCCGACTGTATCTTCCAGATTTATATCCTGAACAGAACACCTGGCCTGCGTTCAGATTGCTGCAGCCTAGTGTTAGTGACGAAATTGTGTGTGTGTGTGTGTGTGTGTGTGTGTGTGTGTGTGTGTGTGTGTGTGTGTGTGTGTGTGAAATCTTATGGGACTTAACTGCTAAGGTCATGAGTCCCTAAGCTTACACACTATTTAACCTAAATCATCCTAAGGACAAACACGCACACCCATGCCCGAGGGAGGACTCGAACCTCCGCCACGACCAGCCGCACAGTCCATGACTGTACCGCCTCAGACCGCTCGGCTAATCCCGCGCGGCAGTGACGAAATTCATGTACACAAACAATATAGTATCGCTTTCTATGTGCACTGTAATTATAGTGCGGAATATTTCGAATTTCAGTTGTATTGAGGATCTGATTAAATGTAATCGATTAGCAAACTGCTGTATTTGATTGCTGAGCACAAAAAACAATTACTTTATGATTAAACTTCTTCTGGGTGTTGTACTGCGTCATTATATAAAATGCTTTAATTATAAACTTAAAACCTACGTTTCGACTGTAATACGACAGCCTTCCTCAGAGCGAGACTGGTTTTGGTGGAGGGAAGGTGGCTCTATTTGCTGCAGACGAACGATGTCAATATTTTTAAACCTTTTTTCGGCCCTAGAATATTAATAGGCTAATCATGACACAAGGAGGAGGTCAGGAAGGAAGCTATTGGTGGGTAGCCGTCTTGTCAGTGGTTGACAGTCTGCAAATCAGCGCTTGGCTTCTGGTGGCCACGTTTTCTTCCTGGTGCGCTCGGAAGTGCGCTGACAGTTGCCCTATAGGGTTATAGCTACTTGTTTAAGGCTGTCGCGTCCGAACCCTGTGGGGCTTCTGCCCGCAACAGCCCGGGCCCGTTGGACAGAGATATCCGCAGCCAGGACGCCGTTAAGTCTGTAGCCGTCCTCTCTAGGCTAGGCGCAAACTGAGACGCGTATAGCGCGTGTGGCGCGACGCAGCGCAGCGCGCGTTTTTTATTGTAACATCACAGGTTCAAATGGGACCGCGCAAATTGCGACGCGACGCGACTGGGACGCGACACGCGCCTGCGCCAGGTCGCGCGGCGTTATGGTTGAGGCACTGTTTCTCGCGCCGCGCGTCGCGCGTGCCTCGCTAGCACCGTGGGAAATTTGAGGCGGGGAGGGTAAAAGTAGCCCGGCCATATGCTCACATCGGAACGGTCCATATGAGCAGTGGTAGTATTGCCCATACGATAAATTTTGCCTTACTGTGTACTAAATTTCATTGCCTTTGGGAAGTGTTTCGTTTTTCGCCATTTAAACGCTCCATCTTTCTTGTTAGTACATTATACTTTTCTGTTATTTACATCTGTATAGTTTTGTTTTGTTTCTTTTCTGTCAAGAAAAATGCATACGTCAGTAACTGATGAGCCATTGGCCTCTGGAATTGTATCATATGCCTCCGCGATGTTTTCAGATCGCAAGAAGTTACAGAGGATAGTGAATAAGAAAGCAAGGAATATTATAAAATCATGTTATTAAGAATCAAGGTAGGAAAATAAAACAAGGTTATATTCTCGCTGCCTAGTATGCTGGCGTATCTGTACGATCTGTTATAAAATTTAGAAAGGGATAATCTCGACAGGTGTGATCCCTTTGGGCTCCTGGTAAAAAGCGTCCAAGATCTGAAGTATAGAAGCCTCACCGTGATTACTCTGGTATGTATGTAGTAATGTAATACGACACACTGTACTACATGCATGTGAACATCACATTTCCACTGCAAGCTAGAAACAGTCGAAAAGCAGTCACAAATAACGATGTTTTCATTGGTTCGCCGTGATGAGAAAAATCATTGCAATTGTTGCGAGCGTATTATCAGCATTAATAAACTAATTATACAACAGGCTACACAAATGTAGAATATGGTCGGTATTATTAGGAAAGTAGGAATATCCTCAAAGATTGTTATGATTAGATATATTTAATTTGTTGACATGTACTGCTGACAAAGGCAGATCTACTTTCATGACGATGTTTTTCGAACTCCAACTCACAAGGCACACATGGCTAGCTTGTGCATTCCTGTCGCGCGCATTATCCTCCGCTGCTTACAATACACTGACCATTGTGTTGTGCGACAGATCAGTTGTTTATTTTTCTCAATAACAACTATTTTATTCGCGATCACACATTGTCAGTTTGACAAGCCGTAGGTAAGTAACCAGTATCTGGCATGTGCCCATCATTCCACCTGAAGGAACGCTCTTCATTATTTTAATACTGCTCAGATCACGAGAAGGAATAAAATCCTTAGGTAAGTTTCCATTCCAGTCGCTCAGTGTTAAAAGTACGGTGGGTTACGTGGATTCCACCAAAATTCCAACGGAATTGGCAATCTATTTTTGTGTGAGTTGTTAATCTTTTCTCATTCGAAGAAGCATCACCGTTTGTGAGTAACGGCCACATTTCTCTTGGTGAATGGTTTAATTGTACTTCCTTTGTCACAGTGTAATTTGCCAAACTCATCTCACAGCAGTTATTGAGACAGAATTCCGAAACGGAGTGCCTCATTAAACAAGTAAATGGTAGTCACAGAGCTCAATAGCTCACGAAAAACCTCATTGTGTCGGTTTGCAGTAACATAAAAGAAGAAATTTCACGTTTATTTTCATACTAGGAAGCTCTTGTTTCGCTAGCATGTCGATAACTCTTAAAAATTACAGTTACTGGAGTGAAATAAATAAAAGGGGAATTATAAGTACTGATATATCGCCATAGATAAGAAAGTTCCGTGTGTTTAAGAATTGACAAAACACTCTCCTCCTTGTGTGCTATCATTCGCCAAACTTTCGTTTCGATGTCTCGAGCTGTTTAGGAGATATGAGAGATGTTGCGAGTATTTCATTCTCGCGGGCGTGAGATCGGAAGTGAGCGCGCTACATGAGATCCATTTTCTCGAGATCGGAGGCAGATAGAGACCTCCTGCCAAATCTAAAAAGAATTCAGCATGTTAGCTAAATTTCATACGCAGGTGTAATACGCACCAAACGCAAAATCATAGCGACCCCTAATTTTCGTTGCAAACTTTTTGCGTTTTGCGTAGTGTCTTACTAAAATGTGTACATCACAATAAGAATGGCCATTAGCAACTTGATGGGCACTTCGTCACGAAGCTGACATATAACGCTACAAGTAAGGCAAAAATCATATATTTTCAGTGAATAGTTTCTGTAAAATCGTTTGAGAAAGGTAACAGGTTGCGCGCGCTTCGGTTCTGTCAGCGCAGAGCGTCGCCAGTCGGAGCGTGCGTCGCAATATGCGCTGCACCCGCGCGACTCGTGCGGCACGTGCGTGTCGCGCTGAAGTGCCGTGTCACGTCACACGTGCTGTACGCGTCTCAATTTGCGCCTAACCTGCGTTGACACATCCACGACTCTTTTGCCAGCATACCGGCTTCCTGAAACAAGATAGGCTATCCACACTCACGGTGGTATTCCATTACAACCAATTTATTATGCTCTGCTAATCGTACATAGCCTCTTGACACCGATTGTCTGTAATAAACAGAGCCAACTTTCTTCCACCAAGAACAGTCTTGCTCTGAGGAAGGCCGTTGTAATGCTGTCGAAGCGATATTTTTAACGCTGCAGTTGAAGTTTATATTAGATAAGATTTACTTTCGTTCCAATTGATCCGTAGTGATGAGGTCCTCCGGGATGTAGAACATGTCAAAAAAACAATAATACATGGCAAATATTTACAACTAAAGCAAATAAGTTTTTTTAATGAACACTATATGAAAGGATAATTTTGCAACACTCATTTACTAAGATCGCATTAATGCACTGATTTTAAAATTTAAAAAAAATGTTTTTTATATATAAGGTAATAAACATATAATAGAACTACTACAATACTTATTTACAATAAACACATTACTGCACTCAAATGGTGCAGAAGTTAGATTGTAATATATATATATATATATATATATATATATAATCAGTTGGTTCTACTGAGAAATTCATCAATGGAGTAGGCTTCTCTGTAACTGAATTTCATTGGGTGTCAAGCTTTTTATGGCTGCTGGCAAGTTACAGAAAATGTGTGTTCCTGAATAATGCACACCTTTTTGTACAAGAGAAAGTGACTTTAAATCCTTGTGAAGGTTATTCTTATTTCTAGTATTGATTCCATGAACTGAGCTGTTGGTTTGAAAAAGTGAATATTTTTAATGACAAAGTTCATAAGGAATAAATATATTGGGAAGTAGTAGTTAGTATCCCTAGTTCCCTAAACAGGCTTCTGCAGGATGTTCTTGAGCTCACACCACATGTAACTCTTATTGCACGTTTTTGTGCCCGGAAAACTTTAGCTTGGCTTGATGAATTATCCCAAAAAATAATCCCATATGACGTTATGGAGTGAAAGTAAGCATAGTATGCCAGCTTTTTCATTTTTATATCCCCTATTTCTGACAGAATTCGCATTGCAAATAGAGATTTGTTTAGACGCTTCAGCAGTTCTGTGGTGTGGTCCTCCCACTTGAATTTATTATCAAGCTGTAACCCCATCAATTTATCGCTGCCCACTTCGTCTATCTGCTTGTCATCGTGTGTTAGGCATATACTAGTGGGACACCCCTTACAAGTTCTGAACTGCATGTAGCGCATTTTTTTCAAAGTTTTGTGACAAAGAATTGGGTAGCAACCAGTGATTAATGTCCACAAATATTTTATTAGCCGATCTTTCTAATACTACACTTGATTTTCTATTTATGACAATGTTTGTATAATCGGCAAACACCAGAAGCACTAGATATAGTAAAAGTGAGGATCTTGTCTCACCTGAAAAATAGTGTGCAAACTGTAAAGAGAGTTCACACTTGTGCTGATGATAATTTTTAAGTAAAACAGCAGTCAGACAAGAAATATACAAATGTACGTTTTTCTCAGGGTAGTATATTGGGTCCATTTCTGTTCATCATACATGTTAGTGACATGAGAAAAACTCTCTTGTTAATGATAGCAACATCATAGTCACTTATAAAAGACCAAAATTCACATTTGAGAAAGCAAATTAAACCCTGAAGCAGGTTTACAATTGGACAGCGTGTGATAAACTAACATTGAACATAAAGAAAGCAAATAGCATACAGTTCAGCATAAAAAGGGAAAAGAATTCATCATCATCATCATCAACATCATCATCATCATCATCATTAAAGACTGATTATGCCTTTCAGAGTTCAGTCTGGAGCATAGCCCCCTTATAAAATTCCTCCATGATCCCCTATTCAGTGCTACCATTGGTGCCTCTTCTGATGTTAAACCTATTAGTTCAAAATCATTCTTAACCGAATCCAGGTACCTTCTCCTTGGTCTGCCCCGACTCCTCCTACCCTCTACTGCTGAACCCATGAGTCTCTTGGGTAACCTTGCTTCTCCCATGCGTGTAACATGACCCCACCATCTAAGCCTGTTCGCCCTGACTGCTACATCTATGGAGTTCATTCCCAGTTTTTCTTTGATTTCCTCATTGTGGACACCCTCCTGCCATTGTTCCCATCTACTAGTACCTGCAGTCACCCTAGCTACTTTCATATTCGTAACCTCAACCTTGTTGATAGGGTAACCTGAATCCACCCAGCTTTCGCTCCCATACAACAAAGTTGGTCGAAAGATTGAACGGTGTACAGATAACATAGTCTTGGTACTGACTTCCTTCTTGCAGAAGAGAGTAGATCGTAGCTGAGCGCTCACTGCATTATCTTTGCTACACCTCGCATCCAGTTCTTTCACTATGTTGCCATCCTGTGAGAATATGCATCCTAAGTACTTGAAACCGTCCACCTGTTCTAACTTTGTTCCTCCTATTTGGCACTCAATCCGTTTATATTTCTTTCCCACTGACATTACTTTCGTTTTGGAGATGCTAATCTTCATACCATAGTCCTTACATTTCTGATCTAGCTCTGAAATATTACTTTGCAAACTTTCAGTCGAATCTGCCATCACAACTAAGTCATCCGCATATGCAAGACTGCTTATTTTGTGTTCACATATCTTAATCTCACCCAGCCAGTCTATTGTTTTCAACATATGATCCATAAATAATATGAACAACAGTGGAGACAGGTTGCAGCCTTGTCTTACCCCTGAAACTACTCTGAACCATGAACTCAATTTACCGTCAACTCTAACTGCTGCCTGACTATCCATGTAAAGACCTTTAATTGCTTGCAAAAGTTTGCGTCCTATTCCATAATCTTGTAGAACAGGCAATAACTTCCTCTTAGGAACCCGGTCATATGCCTTTTCTAGATCTATAAAGCATAGATACAATTCCCTGTTCCACTCATAACACTTCTCCATTATTTGCCGTAAGCTAAAGATCTGGTCCTGACAACCTCTAAGAGGCCTAAACCCACACTGATTTTCATCCAATTGGTCCTCAACTAATACTCGCACTTTCCTTTCAACAACACCTGAGAAGATTTTAACCACAACGCTGATTAAAGAGATACCTCTGTAGTTGTTACAATCTTTTCTGTTTCCATGTTTAAAGATTGGTGTGATTACTGCTTTTGTCCAGTCTGATGGAACCTGTCCCGACTCCCAGGCCATTTCAATTATCCTGTGTAGCCATTTAAGACTTGACATTCCACTGTATTTGATGAGTTCCGACTTAATTTCATCCAGCCCAGCTGCTTTATTGCACTGCAATCTATTGACCATTTTCTCCACTTCCTCAAATGTGATCCTATTTCCATCATCATTCCTATCCCATTCTACCTCGAAATCTGAAACATTACTGATCGTATTTTCACCTACATTGAACAACTCTTCAAAATATTCCCTCCATCTGCCCAAGGCATCCACAGGATTCACCAGCAGTTTTCCTACCTGTCCAAAATACTTGTCATTTCCTTCTTACCTCCGTTTCGAAGACTGCTAATTACACTCCAGAATGGGTTTCCAGCAGCTTGACCCATAGTCTCCAACCTGTTCCCAAAGTCTTCCCAAGATTTCTTCTTGGATGCTGCAATTATCTGTTTGGCTTTGTTTCTTTCTTCAACATAACTTTCTCTGTCTACCTGAGTTCTAGTATGTAGCCATTTTTGATACGCCTTCTCTTTCGTTTTACAGGCTGCATTGACTGTGTCATTCCACCAAGCTGTTTGCTTCATCCTACTTTTACACACTACTGTTCCAAGACATTCTTCAGCCACTTCTAGTACTGTGTCCCTGTAACTTGTCCATTCCTCTTCCAATGACTGTAATTGACTACATTCAACTACCTGGTACCTTTCTGAGATCTCTGTTATGTACTTGTGCCTGATTTCCTTATCCTGAAGTTTCTCCACTCTTATCCTCCTACATATGGACCTGACCTCCTGCACTTTCGGCCTCACAATCCCAATTTCACTGCAGATTAAATAATGATCAGCGTCATCAAAGAATCCCCTGAATATACGTGTGTCCCTCACAGCCTTCCTGAATTTCTGATCTGTTATTATATAGTCAATGACAGATCTGGTTCCCCTGCCTTCCCAAGTATACCAGTGAATGTTCTTATGTTTAAAAAAGGAGTTTGTGATTACTAAGCCCATACTGGCACAGAAATCCAAGAGTTGTTTCCCGTTCCTGTTGGCCTCCATATCCTCTCCAAATTTACCCATAACCTTTTCATACCCTTCTGTTCGATTTCCAATCCTGGCGTTAAAATCACCCATGAGCAGAACACTGTCCTTGTCCTTTACTCTAACAACTACATCATTGAGTGCCTCATAAAAACTATCCATCTTATCTTGATCTGTCCCTTCACAATGCGAATATACTGACACAATCCTAATTTTCTTGCTAGACACTGTCAAATCTATCCACATCAGTCGCTCGTTTACATACCTTATTGCAACTACGCTGGGTTCCATTTCTTTCCTGATGTAAAGCCCTACACCCCATTGTGCTATTCCTGCTTTGACTCCTGACAGGTAGACCTCGTATTCTCCCACTTCCTCTTCTTTCTCACCCCTTACCATTCAGGAAATATTCAACCGTTCAGGAAATATTCCTCTGATAAACGACGGGTTACACAGATAGCTTAATATGTTACTTAACTCAGAATCACATTCTTTAATTAACTTTGTTGATATTTCATCATACCCACTAGATGTTTTTGATTTTAAAGATTTTAGAATGGACATTGTGTTTCACACATTGGCGCGGTACAATACCCAGAAGAATTTTAATAATCGTGGCACCGGCCGCGGAAGCCTATGTAGTTAACAAAGTTACTTGTTGCATAACAGGCAGATTATATGTAAATTAAAGGGGATCACAGCTGTCAGCTGCAGCGGAACATTACGCGGAATCAGCGGCGACGAGCGAAAATGTATACTGGATCAGGATTCTAACCCAGTACCTCCTGCTTACTAGGCACGTGCGTTAACCATTGCGCCATCCAGGACACAGCGTCATCACTGCTGCGCGGACTATCTCTGCACGGCTCACGGACGATCCACATTCCCACCAAGCGCCACAGTCCCTGTCCATTGGCTCCCATGCTCGCTACTCTGAGGTTCCCACAAGGGATCGGAGGCATTCGTGTATCCACACTGGCGCTCGGTGGGAATTTGGATCGACCGTGAGGAGTGCCGAGGTATTCCGCGCAGCAGTGATAACGCTGTGTCCCGGATGGCGCAGTGGCTAAGGTACCTGCCTAGTACGAGTGAGATCACGGGTTCGAATCCCACTCCGGTACACATTTTCGCTCGTCGCCGCTGATTCTGCGTAATGTCCAGCTGCAGTTAACAACAGTTGACCCACTTTAATTTACATATAATATTTCACTGCTGCGGATTCCGAAAGAACGGACACCACATATTCATATAAGCAGATGATTACTAGTCTTGAAGAGGAAGAAGCATTTCGAAAAGCAGGAATTTGCCATATCTGCAAGAAAAGCTCCAAGCATAATGATGTGAAACATAGTGATCATCATCATACTACAGTCAGAGTTTGAGGAGCTGCACACTCTGTAAATTCAGTTATAGGCCATAATGTTATGATGCCTGTTGTGTTCCACAAGCCAACAAATTAAAATGTTCATTTTGTAATAATTATGAACCTGTGCGAACAAGTGGAAGGTAATAAGCACAATAAAATTGTGAAAACAAAGCTGGGCCATTTTGCTGTGATTGTGACAAAAATGGAAAAGTATAAAACATTTGCTAAACCTATTACAGCGGAACATAATGCGATATAAACTTTTGGTCTATATATTCCTTTAACTTTATGCCATGCACTGTACAAAAATGTGTGTTATATTTAAAATTGATAAGATGAAAATAAGAAGAAAATACTTCCCCGACAGTGAACAGTTTAATGTGATTAAAAAAAATGTTTTTTGATGTGAGCATGTAACTGATGAATCCATTTTGTAGGATGAATAATTGCCGCCAAGTGAAGCATTTCAAAAGCTTTCTGACCATTGAAACAACAATCAAAGATCTGGAATACTAAAGAACGTACAAAGTGTGGTGTTTATTTGAATCAATTAATTAGGAGATTACTCCAGCTTACACTTGAAAATCGACTTCTTGCTATCGACCGATGGCTTTGGAAAGTTCCACACTCTCTGTATCAAAATGTACAACCTGGATCCAGCCTGTTATGTCACTTCATGTGGATTAGCTTAGGATGCTATGCTGAAGTCTGCCAATGTAGAAATAGAACAGTTACAACCTGTCGAACATGCCGTCAGTGGTAGCATTGTTTACTATTCACATTGGCATGCAGTTGTAAACAGTAAATTCAGGCCGTTTGTAATTTAAGACGATGAATCTTATATTACGTATCTCAATTTTAACAGTTTTTACAGGCTCTACATGTGGCAAATAATGCCATACTTACCACTTTAATTTTTCATGGCTGGCTGTGAATACATCTGACGTAATGTGCTTATCATATAAGATGATTCAGATATAGGTTACATTTTACAAGTAAATCTTGAGTATCCCGAAAATATCCATAAAATTCATTTTGATACACAATTACGCCCGAAGAAAACGGTACCACCATCATGCATCAACAAATCAGTAGTTTCAAAGAAGCTGGTTTCCGCATTATTGATTGTAACGCTGAGAGATGTATGAATGCAGATAACGATTTCGAATAGATTTTTTCCAACTAATGAATAACAAAGTTTTGGTAAAATTATAGAATGTGCAAAAAATGAGAGATATGAAGGTAGTTAAACGTAGGGGAGGTAGATATGGAGCTGCTAGTCAGATTTCAAGGCCGAATTTCAACCGCAGTGTCGTATTTAAGGAAAATTTGGTTGTTATTGAATTAAACGGACTTAACATCGTTGTTAATAAACGCATAGCTGCAGGAATGGCTATTTTAGATATTTCTAAGAGAGTTCTTGTAGATTTCACTTTTGAATATACACTCCTGGAAATTGAAATAAGAACACCGTGAATTCATTGTCCCAGGAAGGGGAAACTTTATTGACACATTCCTGGGGTCAGATACATCACATGATCACACTGACAGATCCACAGGCACATAGACACAGGCAACAGAGCATGCACAATGTCGGCACTAGTACAGTGTATATCCACCATTGGCAGCAATGCAGGCTGCTATTCTCCCATGGAGACGATCGTAGAGATGCTGGATGTAGTCCTGTGGAACGGCTTGCCATGCCATTTCCACCTGGCGTTGGACCAGCGTTCGTGCTGGACGTGCAGACCGCGTGAGATGACGCTTCATCCAGTCCCAAACATGCTCAATGGGGGACAGATCCGGAGATCTTGCTGGCCAGGGTAGTTCACTTACACCTTCTAGAGGACGTTGGGTGGCACGGGATACATGCGGACGTGCATTGTCCTGTTGGAACAGCACGTTCCCTTGCCGGTCTAGGAATGGTAGAACGATGGGTTCGATGACGGTTTGGATGTACCGTGCACTATTCAGTGTCCCCTCGACGATCACCAGTGGTGTACGGCCAGTGTAGGAGATCGCTCCCCACACCATGATGCCGGGTGTTGGCCCTGTGTGCCTCGGTCGTATGCAGTCCTGATTGTGGCGCTCACCTGCACGGCGCCAAACACGCATACGACCATCATTGGCACCAAGGCAGAAGCGACTCTCATCGCTGAAGACGACACGTCTCCATTCGTCCCTCCATTCACGCCTGTCGCGACACCACTGGAGGCGGGCTGCACGATGTTGGGGCGTGAGCGGAAGACGGCCTAACGGTGTGCGGGACCGTAGCCCAGCTTCATGGAGACGGTTGCGAATAGTCCTCGCCGACACCCCAGGAGCAACAGTGTCCCTAATTTGCTGGGAAGTGGCGGTGCGGTCCCCTACGGCACTGCGTAGGATCCTACGGTCTTGGCGTGCATACGTGCGTCGCTGCGGTCCGGTCCCAGGTCGACGGGCACGTGCACCTTCCGCCGACCACTGGCGACAACATCGATGTACTGTGGAGACCTCACACCCCACGTGTTGAGCAATTCGGCGGTACGTCCACCCGGCCTCCCGCATGCCCACTATACGCCCTCGCTCAAAGTCCGTCAACTGCACATACGGTTCACGTCCACGCTGTCGCGGCATGCTACCAGTGTTAAAGACTGCGATGGAGCTCCGTATGCCACGGCAAACTGGCTGACACTGACGGCGGCGGTGCACAAATGCTGCGCAGCTAGCGTCATTCGACGGCCAACACCGCGGTTCCTGGTGTGTCCGCTGTGCCGTGCGTGTGATCATTGCTTGTACAGCCCTCTCGCAGTGTCCGGAGCAAGTATGGTGGGTCTGACACACCGGTGTCAATGTGTTCTTTTTTCCATTTCCAGGAGTGTATGTTGAAGAAACTTGATGTAAAAAATGTTTAATTGTTTACACAGATGCGGGTAGCTTGTATCTTGTAATTACCTCAAATATTTATGATATTAAAAGTGATCTACATGGGTGATTTGACCCTTCGGATTACCCCGATAATAACATTTATAAAGTCACATGCATCACTAAGAAGAAAGTGAGTTTAATGAAAGATGAATAATCAGCCAAGATTGTTACAGGACTAAGGGCAAAAATATAGACTCTCGAAACTGAAGTGAAAGGTGTAATGCATAGAGCAAAAGGTGTGAAAAACTCATCAGCAAAGGAATTAACCATCGATGATTACCCAGAATGTGTGTTAGACAATGTTGATAACTCAACTGTTCAGTATGTAATTCGATTCAAGCTACATACAGGTACCTCTATAAAGCAGCGTAAATTGGCATTATCAGCAGAAGATGAAAAATACGTCGTACTCGATGATAAAGTGACCACTATTGCATGAGTTCGTTTTCGAGAGGGCAGAGCTGTGTGTGCAACAGAGAACGATTTAAAATTAATTTAGCAGTAAAATACTGCCTGTAGATGAATCGTAACCTACATGCCATACATGTAGAAAGGATATAACTGAAATTTAACTTACATGTGATGATAATGTAAAATACTGAAGTTGTAACCTGTATACTGCTAACATTAAAGTAACAGTAGCAGAAACTGGAATTGTAAACTAGATGTTATAGACAAATTATGTTAATGTAACTGTAACATTGGTTATAAATTAAGAGGAGATGCAATTGATGTGTTACGAAAATTTAGCGAAAATCTTTCACAATATATTATGAGTTACATATCTCATTGATTTTCTTGTGATCAGTACCTAACACACCTGTCTGACCCAGCAAATCGCAATAACGCAGTTGCCATCACCACTGGAGGAGAATGATGTCACACCCCACTCATCCTTACTGTAGGAAGCTGTCTGATCGGCTGTTTCATTTTAATAGCAGTAAAATTCTGAACTGTGATTGGGAGACCCAAACATCTGTGTACTGGCCTATAACATCGCTTTTGGCCAATTTCCAAGAAAGGGGCGCGGTTTAAAATGGGCAGTAAAATACTGAGCTGTGATTGGGAGACCAAAATATTTGAACTTTTGCTTAGAAGATCTTCAACTGACATATTTGCAAGGAAGTGGTATGCCTTAGGAAAAGGGAGGGGTGACGAGGGGGAGTGGGAGGAGGTAAGGGAGGGGAGGAGAAGGGAGCGTAGCTGTGAAGAGGGGGGTGAGACATGATGTCATGTGTTTCACCACCTGCGGAAGCCCGTGAAACGGCCAGAGCGTATAGTTGGTCGTAAGTGGCCACTGCATTCTTCCTACAGTCCGTTGGTGGAGTGGCGTAAAGTGCACTAATTCGCTTTAGGCTGCAGTGGAACTTTGCAGTTGTGTCAGGCGAATCCAGATGGCTTCTTTCGTCGGCTGGATTGGTCTGGCACACCTCGAGTAACTTTTTTGAATACTGGGGGAGGAAGAAATTTTCATCACCAGTACTTCGTCTGCAAGATGAGGAGAGGTGGTGGCGTATCAACAAACATGGCGGCAGTGTCTTACATCAAATTCGAAACTACTCTACAGTACCAGCACACTCTACAGTCACAGCACATGTGACGCCTCTGATGGTTATCCGACCATTACATGGGGTCGTTAAGCCTGTCAGTCCCTTGACACTATTCAAGTGGAGTAAGCTGTGTGTTAGTACCGGGTTTTAAGCCCTCCCTTCTCTCTTCATCACACAACATAAACATGGAGCTACACCGTACAGATACCCATTACAGTTACCTATCCTCATCAGATACACTTAATTTGCAACTGTCGTACATCGAGTGGAAAGAGACCATTGTGCGAGGAGGATAAAACCAATTTCCCATTAACACAAAGAATTCCACACGATCCTTTCTTTCTGTCAGCAGGTACTGAATTTACACAAGCTAAAACCTTTTTGTTGCTTGAAAATCCATTAGTCCATCAAAGACGACTACTGGTTTATCAAGCTACAAAAGTCGAAAGAAGGAAGAACAATCTGTTCAGGGAAAGACAGAAATACCGTAATTTAAATCACTTAGGCCTTTAGTAAATAGAAATTGCAGGGGAGCTAACGCGAAATGGATGCAGGAAATATGATTAGAAATGGAAAGAGAAATAATCGTCAACAGGATTGGCTCAGCATACAGAAAAGTCAAAACGACCTTTGGTGAAATTAAGAGCTAGGGCGGTAGCATTGGGAGTTCAATGGGAATTCCGTTGGAATTTCTAAAATCATTGGGTGAAATGACAACCAAACGACAATTCAAGTTGGTGTGTAGACTCTATGAGACTGGCAACGTACCATGAAACTTTCGGAAAAACATCATCCTCACAATTCCGAAGAAACATAGGCAGATAACTGCGAAAGCTGTCGCGCAGTCAGCTTAACAGCGCATGCATTCAAGCTACTGACTAGAATAATACACAGAAAAATGGGACAGGAAACTGAGGATTTGTTAGCAGACGATCAGTTTGGCTTTAGGAAAGGCAAAGGTGTCAGAGTGGTAATTCTGACATTCCGCTTAATATTGGAAGCAAGACAAGAAAAATCAAGACACGCTCATAGGATCTGTCGATCTAGAAAAAGCGTTTGACAATGTAAAATGGTGCAAGGTGTTCAGGTCTGAATAAAATAGTATTAAGATACAGGAAAAGACGGGTGATAAGCAATACTTACAAGATCCAAGAGGGAACAAAAAGACTGGAAGACCGAGAACGAAGCACTCAGACAAAAAATGTAAGACAGGGATGTAGTCTTTCGCCCCTAATGTTCAGTCTATTCATCGAACAAGCACTGACAGAACTAAAAGAAAGGTTCGAGAGTGGGATTAAAATTCAGGGTGGAAGGATATCAATGGCTCGATTCGCTAATGACATTGCTATTCTTAGTGAAAGCGTAGAAGAATTACAGAACATGTTGAATAAAATGAAGAATTTAGTGACTAAGACAATGGATTGAGAGTAAACCGGAAAATGAAAAAAGTAATGAAAAGTAGCAGAAATGAGGATAGAGAGAAACTTAACGTCAGAAGTGGTGGTCACGAAGCAAACAAAGTCAAGGAATTCTGCTACCTTGAAATCAAGATAAATAAACGTAAATGTCGTGTAACTAGGGCCTCCCGTCGAGTAGATTATTCACCGGGTGCAAGTCTTTCAAACTTGACGCCACTGTAGCGACTTGCGCGTTCATGGGAATGAAATGATGATGAATAGGACAATGCAACACCCAGTCCCTGAGCGGTGAAAATCTGCGACCCAGCCGGGAATCGAACCCGGGCCCTTAGGATTGACATTCTGGCGCGCTGACCACTTTTTTTGCGGGAATTTGTTTTTTAATTATTCCACAAAAACAGTAACAAAAATGGCTACAATGAAATGACATAAATAAGGTGACAGATAATTGCAGTCATAAATTACAGCATTCAAAGAATGAGTCTTTAGCAGTAGCACAGTTTAGCACCTTCACTGTCACCTTCAACTGGTGGCAGTGCAGCACGGCACATTTTCTTCTTCTGCAGCCTGAGGTTCCTCATCATCATTTCCCAGACCCAAATTAATCATTCAGTAAATCCTTGACGTGTGTTCCTTCCAGGGTAAGTTAGGTGGACAGAAGAGCAGTCCCGAACAGCGACATCGCAAAATACTTCACTGCCTCGTTATTTTTGTCAGTTCCAGCTTTCTGAACACATCCATAGGGCGTTCAAGATCTTCCTTTATATCAGGCACCAGATGTTTGTCGCCATATTCTTGTATCTGCTGTACTACTGATTTATTTTTCATGTGTGACTTGCAGGTGAGGTTAGGGTCGGGAACGTGACCCAACCCATTCCCTCTCTACTAGGAATCCAGTTCCTAACCTATACCCATTCTGTTGAAGACAATTCGGAGCATGTTACCAAATTTCTTATTGTGATTCTGATATTTAAGTATTTTCTCTAATTCATTTTCCATATACATCTTGTATATCACAGATGTGAAAATTACCGAACAATCAGTTTAATAAGCCACAGCTGCAAAATACTAACACGAATTCTTTACAGACGAATGGAAAAACTAGTAGAAGCCGACCTCGGGGAAGATCAGTTTGGATTCCGTAGAAATACTGGAACACGTGAGGCAATACTGACCTTACGATTTATCTTAGAAGAAAGATTAAGGAAAGGCAAACCTACGTTTCTAGCATTTGTAGACTTAGAGAAAGCTTTTGACAATGTTGACTGGAATACTCTCTTTCAAATTCTAAAGGTGGCAGGGGTAAAATACAGGGAGCGAAAGGCTATTTACTATTTGTACAGAAACCAGATCGCAGTTATAAGACTCGAGGGACATGAAAGGGAAGCAGTGGTTGGGAAGGGAGTAAGACAGGGTTGTAGCCTCTCCCCGATGTTATTCAATCTGTATATTGAGCAAGCAGTAATGGAAACAAAAGAAAAATTCGGAGTAGATATTAAAATCCATGGAGAAGAAATAAAAACTTTGAGGTTCGGCGATGACACTGTAATTCTATCACAGACAGCAAAGGACTTGGAAGAGCAGTTGAACGGAGTGGATGGTGTCTTGAAGGGAGGATATAAGATGAACATCAACAAAAGCAAAACGAGGATAATGGAATGTAGTCGAATTAAGTCGTGTGATGCTGAGGGAATTAGATTAGGAAATGAGACACTTAAAGTAGTAAAGGAGTTTTACTATTTGGGGAGCAAAATAACTGATGATGGTCGAAGTAGAGAGGATATAAAATGTAGACTGGTAATGGCAGGGAAAGCGTTTCTGAAGAAGAGAAATTTGTTAACATCGAGTATAGATTTAAGTGTCAGGAAGTCGTTTCTGAAAGTATTTGTATGGAGTGTAGCCATGTATGGAAGTGAAACATGGACGGTTAATAGTTTGGACAAGAAGAGAATAGAAGCTTTCGAAATGTGGTGCTACAGAAGAATGCTGAAGATTAGATGGGTAGATCACATAACTAATGAGGAAGTATTGAATAGGATTGGGGAGAAGAGAAGTTTGTGGCACAACTTGACCAGAAGAAGGGATCGGTTGGTAGGACATGTTCTGAGGCATCAAGGGATCACCAATTTAGTATTGGAGGGCAGCGTGGAGGGTAAAAATCGCAGAGGGAGACCAAGAGATGAATAAACTAAGCAGATTCAGAAGGATGTAGGTTGCAGTAGGTACTGGGAGATGAAGAAGCTTGCACAGGATAGAGTAGCATGGAGAGCTGCATCAAACCAGTCTCGGGACTGAAGACCACAACAACAACAACAACAACAACTTTCATCGCTCCCAATATTGTTAAAAACATAACTTGTATATTTGCCCATGAACCAAATCACTGCGTTATTTTTTGCCTGAGGGTAGTAACTTTCCTCTGGTCTGAAGAAAATGTTAGTCGGTACATTGTTTGCTGAAGTTCTTGTTATTTGAGCAATTTTCTCCCTGGTCCATCTCCAGTTGATAATCCGATCTCCACATGTGTAACGATGAGGCACACTATCAACGAGGTTGCATTTGCTGCAGAGGTCAGTGTCACTTAAACCGATGGCAAAGAGACGCTCATTAGTGCTGATGATGTTATTGACTACCTTGTACCACGCTGTTCTCACGTCAGACGAGAGAACATCACTACTGATATTTTTCCAGACCACATTCCATGCTATTCCAGCATATTTAGTTTTTATGTTATTTTTCCTTTCATGTTTCCGTCTTTCAGCTAAAATCGCCTTTGCTGTAAAATTTTTGGAGTTTAAAAGCTTTTTGCTGAGATAACTTAGTTCAAGAGAATACTCCCTAATGTGTTTCAGCTTAAAACTTATTTTTTGTATATTTATCGGCGGCTCTACACTTTCTGGGCTGACAATATCGTATAGTTTTGCTGTAATGCACCCTGGATCATTACACATTATGCTCCACGTTCGTTTGACATACAATGCCATTGCTTTAGACTTGATGTCGGTTAGACCCATTCCTCCATTGCTTGGATCCAAAACTGCTGTCTTCACCGACACTCGAAACAATTCCCCTTTCCACAAGAACTTTGTTAAGGTGGACATGATCGTCTTCGCCACCATTGATGGAATGGGGAGAACCTGTGCTATGTAGTAGGCCTTGGATAGAATATATGTGTTGATAAAACAGCATTCTCTGGAACTGGTCTATGCTACGTTGACAGTTTTCAATCAAAGCTCCCTTGATTTTTCTTGCCATCTCCCGCCAATTTATTGCTATCAATTTTACAAGGGAATTTGTCAATGCCATTCCAAGAGCTTTGTGTTCATTAACATGGTTCGCCCACTCAATGCGCAAGTTAGCAAGCCGCTTTATATTTAGAAATTTACATTTGTTTTCATTTACCCTCGCACCTGATGCGGAACAGTATTTTGCAAGTATCATCTCTAGTTGTGCCACATCTGTTTTGTCTCTGATGATTACGCCTACATCGACCGCGTAAGCACCTACCACGGTCTTTGTTCCTTGAATGGTAATGCCTGTCATCCTGTGCTGTAGCTGTCTCAAGAAAGGTTCCAGAGATATAACGAACAGGAGCATGGATAAGAGGCTTCCTTGGGTAACACCCCTTTTTACTTCAATTTTTTTTTGTCAGTTGACAGTTAACGGAGATTTGTGCAGTAACACCCATTATCATGTTCTTGATGATGTCGATGGTTTTTGGCAGTCCATTCGGCGCATTGTCTCTATCAGGTATTTGTGATTAATTTGATCAAATGCCTCATGGAAGTCTATGAAAAGCAGTCCACATTTTATGTTACTTAACTGCCTTAGCGCAATGACATCGCGATACAAAGCCGCAGTTTGTAAAATCGTCCTTCTAAAAGCACAAGTCTGCTGTTGTCCTATGATGTCAGTGGTGCATGGTGTAAAGCGCTTGTTAATTAATCGAGCTATAATTTTATAATCCGAATTTAAAAGCTAAATCGGCCGTAGGTTGTTTATTTTTTTGCAACCTCTGTTCTTCGGGATCAACACGATTTTGCATTGTTTGAACTCTGCAGGCACTGGCTTTCCTTGTAAGACTTCATTGACAATTTCGGTGAACGTTTCTCCTATTAGGGTCCAAAATCGTTTATAGAATTCAATGGGCAGTCCGTCAGGTCCTGGAGATTTTCTAGCGGGGAAGCTGCACACGATTTCTAATACATCTTCCTTGGTGATGTCCGAAGAAATGTTCTACTTATTTTATTTATTTATTTATTTATTGTTCCGTGGGACCAAATTAAGGAGAAGTCCCCATGGTCATGGAACGAGTCAATACATGAAATTATAACATGATATTAGAAACAGATAAAATGAAATATAAAAAAACATGTTCAGGTGACAAGTCGTAAGTTTAAATAAAGAAAATCAACACTGGAATTTGCTTAATTTTTTAGCTCTTCCAGGAGCTCCTCGACAGAATAGAAGGAGTGAGCCATGAGGAAACTCTTCAGTTTAGACTTAAAAGAGTTTGGGCTACTGCTAAGATTTTTGAGTTCTTGTGGTAGCTTATTGAAAATAGATGCAGCAGAATACTGCACTCCTTTCTGCACAAGAGTCAAGGAACTACATTCCACATGCAGATTGGATTTCTGCCTAGTATCATCTCGCGATATTCGTGGAAGATATGTACCAAAGAGCTCATCGTATTCTTCTTCGTTTGTTTTCCCTGACGCATACATACGTTCATAGTACGCTGAGATCTCTTTAATCATTTCCTTCTGGGTGGTGATTATGGTACCATCATCTATTTGAAGTTCATCCATGAAACTTCTTCTTCTATTCTTGGCGTGTCTGACAAGGTGGTACAATGCAGCAGTCTCATCTTCAGTGACTGACTTTGCTTTGGATTTTATTTTAAGTCCCTCCAATTCCTTACGTTTTAGACTTATTAATTTTGCTTTTATTTTCTTGATGTCTTTTAATCTTTTAGGAATTGCATCTGTCTGATCGTAGAGGTCCCTTAGCACGCTGTAGTGGAATTCTACAGCCTGTTTCCTTTCTCTGGCCATATCTATACTAAAAGATATTAAAACTTTCCTTAGCTTCGGTTTCGCTCGTTTGGTCCACCATTCTATTACACTTGGAAAGTTGTTCAGTGAACGAAGACACATTTCCCAAGCTCTGGTTAGTGCATCTTCTAAGTCTTCTTCTGATAATAACAATATATTTAGATTCCACTGGCTTCTTACTCTTCGGGTAGGTTGTAGTGTTAAATTTACGCAGGTCAACAACGCACTGTGATCGGAAAAACTAACGGGAACAGTTTCTGTTTTCAGTACTTTATCTATTAAATTTTCCGATACGTAAATTCTGTCAATTCTACTACAGGAATTTGCAACAATATGAGTGAAGTTCACCTTTGTTGGGTATTTTACTTCCCACGCATCTTTTAATTTTAAATCAACAACAAAACGTCTCAAGTCAGTTGAGTAATTGAAGTTGGGGATTTGATCCTTTCGACTCAATACACAATTAAAATCTCCCCCTATTATAAATTGGAGGGGGTTTTTCCTCAGTAAATAAATTACGCTTTCATTAAAGAATGTGGCTCTTGCAGCTCTATTACTGCTGCCAGAAGGAGCATATAAATTGACTATAGTAACTCCTGCTACATTTATTCCAATACCTCGCCCCGATTCTAATTTATCAACGTTATGTACGGGGATGCCTTCTCTAACTAAAATGGCCGTGCCAACATTCGTTTCAGTGTAAAAATCAACATAATTGGAAAAATTTAATTGGGGGAATACCACTTCCTGTAGGAGAGCAATATCCGTCCCTGACTCATACAGAAACTGTTTCAGAGCAGCTATTTTAACATCCGACTGTATCCTATTACTGTTTAACGTGGTAATCGTATATGACTGTAACATAGGGGAGTGACCTTTTTTCCCGCTAGTCTATCATTTCATACCATTCCATGCCGGATACTTCCTGAGAATCTGACTGGAGACCTTGCCGGCCGCGGTGGTCTCGTGGTTCTAGGCGCGCAGTCCGGAACCGTGCGACTGCTGCGGTCGCAGGTTCGAATCCTGCCTCGGGCATGGATGTGTGTGATGTTCTTAGGTTAGTTAGGTTTAAGTAGTTCTAAGTTCTAGGGGACTGATGACCACAGCAGTTGAGTCCCATAGTGCTCAGAGCCATTTGAACCATCTGACTGGAGACCACCGTCACGGTTTGCATTAGAACCTTTCTTTTTACTTTCTTGCGGTTTGCACTGACACTGGCCTTCACCGAATGTCTGCTCCGCCCACCCCGTGAGTAGTTTTCCACCGAGGGCGGTGTCGGTGAATCTGAGCGGCAGTCGTGTGCCACCATCTCGTCTACCAAACGTGGCGCAGAAGCAGTTTGCAAACATTCTTCCAATGCCCCATCACTTCTATGATCTCTTTCGTTTACTGTTTGTGTGTTATTGCTGTAGAACTCCGCTTCATCGTCTTGGGATTTGGGCTGTGACGTCGCCTGTTGTTGACAATCACTCGCTACCTCGTCATGTTTGTTTTCAGTTGCATCCGCGAGTGAATCTGTTTGCATTGGTTGACGTACGGGTACTGCAGCGCAGGGTTGTGGCGTCACCAAGAGCAGTGCCTTGCCATCTACTGGCGCGTCCAGCGCTACAGAATGGAACTATGATGTCACTTCGACCTGTTCGGGTGAAGGTGGCGTATTCAATTTGTCTACTGATGTACTTGACTCAAAGTTTGAATCTATGCTGACAATATTGTCTGAAACAGCAGTTTCCAGTACTGTTTTCTGAATGTCACCTACAGCTTTCAGCGACAGGTTGATATCTTCTTCATCTGTGCTACTGCCGTCACAAGTTCGATGTCTCTTGTTAGTGGCTATACTACTTTTTCCAGCCGCATTGTCTACAGTGTCTTTCCTGAGTAAAGGTGGAAATGCTTCAAGAGTATTTTGTGGCCTGTCGTCTACATTCCCCGTAATGCTGGAGACTTCACCACCCATCATCTGATTTTCGGTCACAAGATCAGCCAGTGTTAACCTTTTACGCTGTTGTAAATTATTCTGCAATACAAACACCTTTTTTGGACAGTTTTGCCGGAGATGCCCACTTCCATTACATATATGACAAGTCAAAGTCTGTCCATTGTATATAACGTGCGCTTTGTAGCCATAAACCAAAATATGAGATGGAATGTTTTGCTTGACATGCATATCGACAGAACGAACACCACTAAAGCATTGCAATCTATGCTGGCTTGACCATCGTTCATTACGAATTTGCCTGATGTCACCGTATTTAGATAATGCGTCTTTTAAGTAGCAGTTTTCTACCTCAGGGGGCAAATTAGATACTCTGACTTGTTTATAATCAACATCAGCATTTGAAATGGTAACTGTACTCAGCGAATTATCGCGATGGCGGAATTCAGCTTTTACTTCAAATTTCTGCAAAATCCGTTCCAGCACCAACGGGCAAAGCAGCTTCACAAAAAAGCAGTATTGCTCCAAGTCATAATAAGCAGTGTGCGTCTGATGCGAAGTAATGCCAATAACGTCAAAGATGCAGTCATTTCTAGTGAACTTGGCTGAACATTTCGGGTTGCTTTGTCAAATCCAAATCTTAGGGTAATCTTTCCGGGAAACATGGTTGCAATGTCAGCAGTTAACAGCTCGCGAAAACAAGGAAACTAAAATTCTGCATCACCACAATCACAATTTTACACAACACTGTAACGCAGAGTCATAAAATCCAAACAGAAGCGCCACAGCGCGTCCGCTCAGGACGGCCGCAAAAGCCGCTATTTTGGTCCCAGGCAAACGAAACTTTTGTGTAATTGCTTATCAAAAGGCTATGAACGATAATGGACACCGCTCAAAGTACAGCTGTCTGTAATACAACTATATTTTTAAATTATTTCACAATGCGAACCAAACTGCGATCTTTGTTTACGTTGCTAAGCAGAGATATATGCCACTCAGCTACCGGTGGCGGACGAAATCAAGATAATCCATGACGAGCGAAGCGAGGACGACATAAAAAGCCGACAAGCACAGGGAAAGAGGGCCTTCCTGAGTACGAGGAAGCTACTTGTACCAAATGTAGGTCTCAAGCTGACGAAGAAATTCCTAGGAATGTGCGTCTGAAGAACATCACTGTTATCACAGACAGTAAAAAATCTGGAACAGAACTTAAGCGGTTGATATCTGTTACTACAAAATAACACTGATAATTAGGTGCGTTGATAAGTTAAGGTATGTGGAGGTTCTCCGCAGAATCGATGAAGAAAGGAACATATGGAAAACGCTGACAAGAATAAGGGACAGAATGATAGGAATCAGAGAATAATCTCCATAGTGCTAAAGGGAGCTGTAGAGGGTAAAAACTGTAGGGGAAGGCAGAGATTGGAATACGCCCAGCAAATAATTGAGGACACAGGATGAAAGTGCTGATCTGAGATGAAGAGGATGGCAGGTCGAAGCAAATGACTGATGACTAAAAACAAAGTCCAGCAGAGAAGCATACGACTTTCAGTAGCCAGGTATTTACGTGAGAACATCATGGATCGACGTTAGGTCGCTCCCGGGACAATGGTGCGCACATGCAACTTTCAATCTTATTGGACTAATAACACTGTCTTTCTGCAGGTACCCTCTACCAACTCCTGTCTCCTTCACCAGCCTTACAATCACGGGACGCATAGGTGGAAGTGCCGAATGCCTGCTGCCATATACAAGAATAGCTCTTCCACCCTTCCACAGCGATCATTGCACTCCCGACTCGTTACAAATTAAATATAGAGGGTGATTCGCAATTCCTATTACAGGCTTCTAGGGTTTGTAGAGGGGACCTAGTAGATGATGTTTCGATAAGGAACCCGCGTCCAGAAATGTACGGTTTGGATATAAAATCGTTTGGTGGATCAGATCACTTTCAAATTTCCAGCCTCGAGGTATGCACACAAACTGAAAAGAGTTCGCCGTCGGCATCTCCTGTTGTAATTACGCCGTCACGTAACACCTCCCTCAATCTGCAATAACGGCTACGAGAAACTGGTACGTTCGAAAGCGGGAGGTTTGGCTGAGGTGCTCCACGGACGCGCTACACTCTCGACTTTGAAGAGGACGTCCTTCGTCACTGGT
The DNA here is from genome assembly GCF_023864345.2 of Schistocerca serialis cubense. Classification (NCBI taxonomy): domain Eukaryota; kingdom Metazoa; phylum Arthropoda; class Insecta; order Orthoptera; family Acrididae; genus Schistocerca; species Schistocerca serialis. The sequence goes on from NC_064645.1 coordinate 145,772,606, forward strand.
AGAGCAGAACTCGAGGACAAGTGCTCGAAATCTTGCCCATGACATGAGCAACTACAGCACACAGGTCACACAGTTCGTTGACTCCTCTCTGTGCATACCGTGAAGTGAGAGGTTTGAAGTGACACGATACTCAAACTGATTTTACATCCAAACGGTACATTTCCGGGCATGGGTTCCTTCCCAAATCTTCATCTACTAGGTCCCCTCTACAACCGCTGCAAGATTGTAACACTGTAACAAGAATTATGAATCACCCTGTATACAGCTACAGGAGTAGCGGTTGTCGGATACGACTCGATTTTGGCAGGCTGTTCCCTCCTAAAATAAAAATGACTCATTTCTAATATATATTCATGTACGATTCAAATATCATATTTCCAACAATAAAAACTCTACTGTTAACCACAAGGTAGTTCAAACAGGCTATTATCGCGACTACACATATCCAGTAATGTAACGATACAGTCGTATCCTGATTCTTCTCACTTACGTTAACGCTGAGACTGGTACCCGTCTGCAACAGGTTCGTAGCGCCACTGTTTTACTGAAGATCTGTTCTGACGTTCGCGAATGGTACACGAAACAGGGAAATGTCCTTCACCTTATATGGGTCGATAAAGGATTTTTCACGTTGAAAATGGGAATAGGCGACAACTAGAAACGCTTTTGTGACATACGGAATACATCAAAGACAGATTACAAGCAATGACGTATGGCACCGTATGGTACTCAACTGCTTGCCTGATATTAATTTCAGAAACTCACTTTCCGATATGTGCTTTGATATCGTCTTTGAGGTGTGCTCCATGCAAGGACTCTGACGTAACGCTCATTTAGAATCAGCGAAAGCACGGAACTACGTGAAATGTTTGTGATGTAACGTAAGGTTTGTCTCACTTGCGTCTCTGTGCATCTTATCGTCCAGCCCTTTCTTTACATTGAACTACGTCCAGCCCTTTCTTTACATTGAACTACACGAAATTCTTATTGCGTGTTATCGGTTTTTCTATTGTAACATTATCCATTCTCTCATTATTTAATAAGATGGAAGTTATGGGGGGGGGGGGGGGGGGGGGGTAACTGTAATTGCAATTTATTTGAGATAATTAAATAGTGTTATGGCAATATAATTTAACGTTTCTTGGGCCTAGAAAATCTACATTTATTTTTAGTCTTCACTTATGTTTGCCTTCACAGATTTATTGCAGTTCACAGTCGCTCCATTCTCTGCAGAAACTACAGTACGAGGTGCATTCAAGTTCTAAGGCCTCCGATTTTTTTTCTCCGGACTGGAAAGAGATAGAAACATGCGCATTGTTTTAAAATGAGGCCGCGTTCATTGTCAATACGTCCCAGAGATGGCAGCACCGTACGGCAGATGGAATTTTACCGCCAGCAGCAAGAATGAGAACTGTTTTAAATACTTAAAATGGCGACGTTTTCCTTACTTGAACAGCGTGCAATCATTCGTTTTCTGAATTTGCGTGGTGTAAAACCAATTGAAATTCATCGACAGTTGAAGGAGACATGTGGTTATGGAGTTATGGATGTGTCGAAAGTGCGTTCGTGGGTGCGACAGTTTAATGAAGGCAGAACATCGTGTGATAACAAACCGAAACAACCTCGGGCTCGCACAAGCCAGTCTGACGACATGATCGAGAAAGTGGAGAGAATTGTTTTGGGGGATCGCCGAATGACTGTTGAACAGATCACCTCCAGAGTTGGCATTTCTGTGGGTTCTGTGCACACAATCCTGCATGACGACCTGAAAATGCGAAAAGTGTCATCCAGGTGGGTGCCACGAATGCTGACGGACAACCACATGGCTGCCCATGTGGCATGTTGCCAAGCAATGTTGACGCGCAATGACAGTATGACTGGGACTTTCTTTTCGTCGGTTGTGACAATGGATGAGACGTGGATGCCATTTTTCAATCCAGAAACAAAGCGCCAGTCAGCTCAATGGAAGCACACAGATTCACCGCCACCAAAAAAATTTTGGGTAACCGCCAGTGCTGAAAAAATGATGGTGTCCATGTTCTGGGACAGCGAGGGTGTAATCCTTACCCATTGCATTCCAAAGGGCACTACGGTAACAGGTGCATCCTACGAAAATGTTTTGAAGAACAAATTCTTTCCTGCACTGCAACAAAAACGTCTGGGAAGGGCTGCGCGTGTGCTGTTTCACCAAGACAACGCACCCGCACATCGAGCTAACGTTACGCAACAGTTTCTTCGTGATAACAACTTTGAAGTGATTCCTCATGCTCCCTACTCACCTGACCTGGCTCCTAGTGACTTTTGGCTTTTTCCAACAATGAAAGACACTCTCCGTGGCCGCACATTCACCAGCTGTGCTGCTATTGCCTCAGCGATTTTCCAGTGGTCAAAACAGACTCCTAAAGAAGCCTTCGCCGCTGCCATGGAATCATGGCGTCAGCGTTGTGAAAAATGTGTATGTCTGCAGGGCGATTACGTCGAGAAGTAACGCCAGTTTCATCGATTTCGGGTGAGTAGTTAATTAGAAAAAAAATTGGAGGCCTTGGAACTTGAATGCACCTCGTATAACTACAGCTGGGATTACATTTATTGGGTTTATTAATGTGACAATTTGCACACATCACTATTCACATATTAGTACACTTCACCTTCAGGCCGAATCAATAGCCACTACAACCATCCCCGGCTTTGCACCAGCCCTCATATACACAAATAACACCCACCAATTATTTTTATATTGCTACAGTTTTATTTATCTTGATTTGCAATATAGAAACGAACTTATATAAATTTTTCAGTTCGATGATACAATGAAGAACCAAAGGAAATGGTACACCTGCGTAATATCGTGTAGGGCCCCCACGAGTACGCAGAAGCGCCACAACCTCACGTGTCATGGACGCAACTAATGTCTGAAATAGTGCTGGAGAGAATTGAAACGATGAATCCTGCAGGGCTGTCCGTAAATCCGTAAGATTGCAAGGGAGTGGAGATCTCTTCTCAACAGCACGTTGCAAGGCATCACAGATATGCTCGATAATGTTCATGTCTGGGGAGTGTGGTGGCCAGTGGAAGTTTTTAAACTCAGAAGAGTGTTCCTAAAGCCACTCTGTAGCAAGTATGGACGTGTGAGGTGACGTATTGTCCTGCTGGCATTGCCCAAGTCTGCCGGAATGCACAATGGGCATGACTGGGTGCAGGTTATCAGACGGGATGCGTATGTACGTCTCGCCTATCAGAGTCGCACTTAAACGTATTAGGGGTCCCATATCACTCCAACTGCACTTGCCCCACACCAATCCAGTGCCTCCAGCAGCTTGTACAGTACCCTCTGACATGTAGGGTCCATGGATTCATGAGGTTGTCTCCATACACGTACACGTGCATACACACGATACAATTTGAAACGAGACTCGTCCGACCAGGCAACATGTTTCCAGTCATCAACAGTCCAGAGTCGGTGTTGACAGGCCTAGGCAAGGCGTAAAGCTTTGTGTCGTGCAGCTATCAAGGATACACGAGTGGGTCTTCGGCTCCAAAAGCCCATGTCAATGATGTTTCGTTCAATGGTTCGTACAGCTATCAAGGGTACACGTGTGGGCCTTCGGCTCCGAAAGCCCATGTTGATGTAGCTTCGTTCAATGGTTCGCATGCTGATACTTGCTGATGACCCAGCGTTGAAATCTGCAGCAATTTGCGGAAGGGTTTCACTTAATTTGCAGGAGGGATACACTTCTGTCACGTTGAACGGTTCTCTTTAGGCGTCGTTTGTCCCATTCTTGCAGGATCTTTTTCCGGCCGCAGCGATGTCGGAGATTTGATTTTTACCGGATTCCTGATATTCACGGTACACTCGTGAAATGGTCGTACGGGAAAATCCCCACTCCATCTCTACCTCGGAGATGCTGTGTTACATCGCTCGTATGCCGAGTATAACATCACTTTTAAACGCTCTTAATCTTGATAACCTGGCAGTTTAGCAGCAGTAACCGATCTGAAAACAGCGCCAGACACTTGTCTTACAAAGGTGTTGCCGACAGCAGCGCCCTATTCTGCCTGTTTACATATCTCTGTATTTGGATACGCATGCCTTTACAAGTATCTTTTTCGCTTCAATGTATATCCCGCATAAACGAATAACAAATTTGAAATAGATACATATTTTTGTTAAATACAAAACTTCCCTGCACTAAATTTCATGAAATATTTAATTTTAACAATAAATTCTAAAATATGTAAATTTCAGTAATATAAATTGTTTTAGTCGACTTCAATGACTGTTACCAACGCTTAAGTTTTATTATTTTGTACAAAGTATTGAATTTAAAATCGTGCTGCAGGTTGTTAATATGGTAAATGTTTACATTTTGAACACCTGAATACGTTATTTTATAATATTTTCCAGAAACTTCCATTTGAAGATCCCATATTTAAATCACACCATTAATCGACATCTGATGAAAAAACAATATTCCATTGTACTGCACTATGGACTCTTATTTCTGTATCTATGAAAGAATAATTTCAAATGACATCATTTTACGACAGGCTCCACAAAAAGAATTGTTTCAGTACTTAAGGGACTACCTAAGCAACAAAAGTCTTGCCTAGTCAATTTTTTGTCAAAGGAGACATCAGTTGAGGAAAATAATCGTAAAAACAACATTAGACAATAATCTTCACACATGTCATAACAAACAGATATGCTATAATACACAATTGTTTACGTTTTCTTTACCTCTGTCTCCTTTGAACGCCAATGATTTAAGGTTGTTCACATTACAAATGTGTCGTCTTCACGTGTTCTTTACATTTTCGGTCATCTGCTACAGTCTGGTAACTCAATGCGATCAAGTAATCGTCTAATGCACAACTGACATTTCTGATGCTTAGTTACACTGTTCTTAGCCTGATGATTGCTTTGAACAGTGTAGTGCTTTATTGGTCGTGGTCTTATTGCAGGTAGTACACGCTTGCCTTGCAAACTGATTCACCCAGTTGACTGTAGGGGGTGGGGGAATATACAATTTCACATGGTGCAGCTTGGCTTGTTTAATTTAATATGAATCATTGGTAGAGAAGAAAGAAGCAATAAATGAATTTTAGATTTTTAATCTGGCACTTAATCACTTAGCCACTGCACCACAAGGTACACTCCATACTATACTGGTGCGAACCAAGGCAAGGGCTCATTGCCGTAATCATTCTTCTTGCCATAACCAGCTGGAGTAACGTTTCTCCACCTCAGCCGTGTTGGCAAACCAGCACGACCATTTGGTCAATGTTCAGTGGTACTGCTGTAACCTGGTACACATTGGAGATATTGCACCAAGTGGTGTATGTGACACCAGGGGCTTCTGCTCAACAACAAGCCCGTCCTGAAAAGAATAAATAATAGCTGCCCAACCATACTGGGATATCGAATCAGCGAGTCATCGAGTCGGTGTACAATGTAACGTGAGCTTGCGCCACGAGGCCACAATCACTCAACCATCATCCCGATAGAACTGCCTGCCCGGATTCAAGTGCAGCATCAATGGTCCAAGTGCCGAACTGAAGCCCTGTCAGCCACCGGTCCAGTGGGCATCTGCCATACTCTGAAGTATTCAACCAGCCTGCCCTGCCTACCCAAGTTATGCCCCCTCAGCAGTAGCTGGCTCGGCACAGGACAGCCACCATGGTCTCACAAGGCTGTCCCATTGTCGAACCAAGACAGGTTTAGTTCCTGCCAGCCACATCTCATCCACACATCGTGCGCCACGGTTTCAAAGCACACCATCCACCACCAGCCTAATGTAGGCATGAATCTCCTGCAGTAAACTATTTGGAAATAAATAAAGGATTCAACTTACGTAAAGGGTATGAAGCACCAAGTTTTAATTTCTAAGATGGAAATGGTAAGTTATGAGTAAATAACAAAGAAAATTATGAAATACTAGCAAAATTAGTTGACAAGCTCTTAAGCTGCCCAATTCCAACAATTAAATTGAAATTTTCAGCAATACCACAAAATGTATGGGAAAATTTCACACCAACGCAGAAAGAAACTCATGAAGCCATCAAATCACTCAAAAAACAAAGCAAGTGGTGAAGACCCCATTGCAGCAGAAGTATTGAAATTGTCAGAACCAAAGACAATAAATGATCTACAACTGATTTTTGAGAACATAGGGGAAACTGAAAAGATTCCAGAATAGTGGAAAATAGCACTAATCCCCAACTACAAAAATACGGAGACAAACAAAAATGTCCACAATTACAGAAGAGTGTCACTTCTGCCTGTAGCATACAAAATATTATCAAAGATTCTCCTCGACATAGTAGCAGAAACATTAGACAAGACTGGGAGAATACCAGGGTGGTTTTCGAAAGAGAAGATCCTGCACAGAACATATTTTTTACTTGAAATGCATAATTCGCCACAGAGAAACAATGACAAAATCTTTAGAAAATCTGATGTTGAAGCAAAATTAGCAAACATTCGTGAAACTTTAAAAATCTAAAGTTAAATTTATGGAATGAGTATATCAGGATTTTGAAATGAAAACTGGTGATAGACAAGGAAGATGGTTTATCACCTTCGATGATTAAATGCGTTCTAGAAAAAATTGTAAGGATCTGGAATTCGGAGCTAAGAGATCACAAAATTGAACCAACAATTCTAGGAATGAAAACAAATGGAATTAAGGTCAGCTGCCTGGCTTTTGCAGATGATTTTGCAATACTTTCAGAAGATTTGAGAGACGCAGTTACTCAAATATGTCTTCTTGAAGAAATAACAAATAGAACCGGTCTCAAAATTTCAGCCGACAAAATGAAAAACATGACAAATATAAAAAAATTCACCAAAATTCAGTGAAACTCACATAGGTAAAATAGGGTGAGTAAGTAAATTTAAGTTACTCAGTGAATTATACAAAAGAATAGACTCTAAAAGTTTGCACTGGATGTAAGAGTTAATAAAATGGAGAGCGCACAAGGTTTGTCAAAAAATATTTACAACAAGGCATGCATATCTATAAAAACAAAAGTAAAACACTACACAACAGTCTCGGATTATTAGAAAAATAACGGGTGTAGTAAAAAACTACAGGTACCTGAAAAATGGGAAGTAATGAGGCAATCTAGAAACAGAAAATATCAGAAGCAATGGCTAAAACAAGACTAATCTTTTATGGAAACTTCTACTGAAAGAATGATAACAGGCTAGCGAAACAGTAATTCCTGTATTTCTGGAAGAATATATCGACAATACCATGGATTACAGTAATAAGAAAAGAACTACAAGAAAACAACACCAAAGAACTGGAAAACAGACAGAAACAAACAAGAAAGCGCTGGTAGATAGACACAATAAAAAACACACAAACACACACACAAATTTCAAGCTTTCGCAAGCCACGATTGCTTCATCAGGAAAGAGGGAAGGAGAGGGAAAGACGAAAGGATGTTGGTTTTAAGGGAGAGGGTAAGGAGTCATTCCAATCCTGGGAGCAGAAAGACTTAACTTAGGGGGTAAAAAGGACAGATATACACTCGCACGCGCGCCCACAGACACACACACACACACACACACACACGCACGCACCCACACACACACACACACACACACACACACACACATCCATCTGCACATATACATACACAGGCAGACATATGTAAATGCAAAGAGGTTGGGCAGGAATGTCAGTCGAGGCGCAAGTACAGAGGCAAAGATGCTGTTGAATGACAGGTGATGTACGAGGGGCAGCAACTTGAAATTAGTGGAGGCTGAGGCCTCATGGGTAACGGGAAGAGAGAATATATTGAAGGGCAAGTTCCCGGTTCCAGAGGGAAGTATCCAGATAGCCCGTACAGTGTAACACTGTGCCAAGATGCGCTGGGCGTGCACCAAGGCATGTTTAGCCACAGGGTGATCCTCATTACCAACAAACACTGTCCGCCTGTGTCCATTCATGCGAATGGACAGTTTGTTCCTGGTCATTCCCACATAGAAGGCTTCACAGTGTAGGCATGTCAGTTGGTAAATCACGTGGGTGCTTTCACACATGGCTCGTCCTTTGATCATGTACACCTTCCGGGTTACAGGACTGGAGTAGGTGGTGGTGGGAGGGTACATGAGACAGGTTTTACTCCAGGGACGGTTACAAGGGTAGGAGCCAGAGGGTAGGGAAAGTGGTTTGGGGATTTCATAGGGATGAACCAAGAGGTTACGAAGGTTAGGTGGATGGTGGAAAGACACACTTGGTGGAGTGGAGAGGATATCATGAAGGATGGATCTCATTTCAGGGCAGGATTTGAGGAAGTTGTATCCCTGATGGAGAGCCACATTCAGAATCTGATCCAGTCCCGAAAAGTATCCTATCACAAGTGGGGCACTTTTCAGTTCTTCTGTGGGAGGTTTTGGGTTTGAGGGGATGAGGAAGTGGCTCTGGTTATTTGCTTCTGTACCAGGTTGGGAGGGTAGTTGCGGGATGTGAAAGCTGTTTTCAGGTTATTGGTGTAATGGTTCAGGGATTCATGACTGGAGCAGATTTGTTTGCCACGAAGGCCTAAGCTGTAGGGAAGGGACCGTTTGATATAGAATGTGTGTCATAATAGAGGTACTGTTGCTTGTTGGTGGGTTTGATATGGACGGATGTGTGAAGCTGGCCATTGCACAGATGGAGGTCAATGTCAAGGAAAGTGGCATGGGATTTGGAGTAGGACCAGGTGAATCTGATGGAACCAAAGGTTGGAGAGGAAATTTTGGAGTTCTTCTTCACTGTGAGTCTGGATCATGAAGATGTCATCAATAAATCTGTACCGAACTTTGGGTTGGCAGGCTTGGGTAACCAAGAAGGATTCCTCTAAGTGACCCATAAATAGGTTGGCGTACGAGGGGGCCATCCTGGTACCCATGGCTGTTCCCTTTAATTGTTGGTATGTCTGGCCTTCAAAAGTGAAGGAATTGAGGGTTAGGATGAAGCTGGCTAAGGTAATGAGGAAAGAGGTTTTAGGTAGGGTAGCAGGTGATCGGCATGAAAGGAAGTGCTCCATCGCAGTGAGGCCCTGGACGTGCGGGATATTTGTGTATAAGGAAGTGGCGTCAATGGTTACACGGATGGTTTCCGGGGGTAGCAGACTGGGTAAGGATGCCAGGCGTTCGAGAAAGTGTTTGGTGTCTTTGATGAAGGATGGGAGACTGCATGTAATGGGTTGAAGGTGTTGATCTAAGTAGGCAGAGATACATTCTGTGGGGGCTTGGTAACCAGCTACAATGGGGCAGCCGGGATGTTTGGGTTTGTGAATTTCAGGGAGTAGGTAGAAGGTAGGGGTGCGTGGTGTTGGTGGGGTCAGGAGGTTGATGGAGTCAGGTGAAAGGTTTTGTAGTGGGTCTAAGGTTCCGAGGTTTCCTTGAAGCTCCGCCTGGACATCAGGAATGGGATTACCTTGGCAAACTTTGTATGTAGTGTTGTCCGAAAGCTGATACAGCCCCTCAGCCACATACTCCCGATGATCAAGTACCACGTTCGTGGAACCCTTCTCAGCTGGAAGAATGACGATGGATCGGTCAGCCTTCAGATCACGGATAGCCTGGGCTTCAGCTGTGGTGATGTTGGGAGTAGGATTAAGGTTTTTCAAGAAAGATTGAGAGGCAAGGCTGGAAGAGAGAAATTCCTGGAAGGATTGGAGAGGGTGATTTTGAGGAAGAGGAGGTGGGTCCCGCTGTGACAGAGGACGGTACTGTTCCAGGCAGGGTTCAATTTGGATAGTGTCTTGGGGAGTTGGATCATTAGGAGTAGGATTAGGATTATTTTTCTTCATGGCAAAGTGATATTTCCGCAAGACTACGAGTGTAAGACAGTAAATCTTTGACGAGGGCTGTTTGGTTGAATCTGGGAGTAGGGCTGAAGGTGAGACCTTTGGATAGGACAGAGGTTTCGGATTGGGAGAGAGGTTTGGAGGAAAGGTTAACTATTGAATTGGGGTGTTGTGGTTCCAGATTGTGTTGACTAGAATTTTGAGGTTTTGGTGGGAGTGGAGCTGGAAGATTGAGTAGATGGGAGAGGCTGGGTCTGTGTGCAATGACAGGAGGTTGAGGTTTGTTGGAAAGGTTGTGGAGGGTGAGTGAGTTGTGTTTCCAGAGGTGGGAAACCAGGAGATTGGATAGTTTTTTGAGGTGGAGGGTGGCATGCTGTTCTAATTTGCGATTGGCCTGTAGGAGGATGCTCTGAACAGCCAGTGTGGATGTGGGAGAGGAAAGATTGAGGACTTTAATTAGGGATAGGAGCTGACAGGTGTGTTCATTGGCTGAGTTGATGTGTAGGTGAAGGATTAGGCGGGTGAGGGCTATGGATTGTTTGGTTTGGAACTGGTATAGGGACTGATGGAAAGAAGGGTTTCAGCCAGAGATGGGAACTTTAAGTGCGAGGCCTTTGGGGGTATTGAATAGCATATTTCATGAGAGGTGGACTGGTCATCGAAGCACCATACCATGGCCCGCACGTTCACCGGATCTAACGACCCCGGATTTCTTTCTGTGGGGAAAGTTGCTATCGTGAACCACCGACAATGCCAGACAAGATGCGTCAGTGTATTGTCAATGTGTGTGCGAACATTACAGAAGGCGAACTACTCGCTGTTGAGAGGAATGTCGTTACACGTTTTGCCAAATGCTTTGAGGTTGACGGACATCATTCTGAGCATTTATTGCATTAATGTGGTATTTACAGCTGTAACAGCAAGCGTTCTCAGAAATGATAAGTTCACAAAGGTACATGTATCATACTGCAACAACCAAAATAAAATGTTCAAAAATACCTACGTTCTGTATTTTAATTTAAAAAACCTACCAGTTACCAACTGTTCGTCTAAAATTGTGAGCAACATGTTTGTGACTATTACAGTGCCATCTATCACAAAGCGAAAAAAGTAGTCCAACTAAAACATTCATATTTCTTTACATACTACACGAATATGTAATCAAAAATGGGGGGACGGGGTGGGGAGGGGGGCGTCCTATTTAAAAAAACACAGTTGATATCGTTTGACCTATGGCAGCGTCATCTAGCGGGCCAACCATAGCGCCATCTGGTTTCCCCCTTCAAGCTAGACAAGTTTCGTTCTTTGTAGTTGGGAGATATATATATATATATATATATATTAAAAAATCAAAGATGAGGTGACTTACCGAACGAAAGCGCTGGCAGGTCGATAGACACACAAACAAACACAAACATACACACAAAATTCAAGCTTTCGCAACAAACTGTTGCCTCATCAGGAAAGAGGGAAGGAGAGGGGAAGACGAAAGGAAGTGGGTTTTAAGAGAGAGGGTAAGGAGTCATTCCAATCCCGGGAGCGGAAAGACTTACCTTAGGGAGAAAAAAGGACAGGTATACACTCGCACACACGCACATATCCATCCACACATACAGACACAAGCAGACTCCCACCAAAACCTCAAAATTCTAGTCAACACAATCTGGAACCACCCGCCTAATCCTTCACCTACACATCAACTCAGCCAATGAACACACCTGTCAGCTCCTATCCCTAATTAAAGTCCTCAATCTTTCCTCTCCCACATCCACACTGGCTGTCTGACCATCAATCACCATTGTTTCAGCTGCATAGATTGCTTCTGGAAGAATCACTGTTGTATAGTGCCTTAATTTTACGTCTGTCGAAATGCACTTCTTGTTGTAATGCGTCCATGTTAGCTTGGGATTCTACCCTGTTTAAAAGCGCTTTGGAAAGGATTCTGTAAGCGACTGGGAGCAGGGAAATTCCTCTGTAATTGTTCATGTCTGTCTTGTCGCCCTTTTTGTGTAGCGGGTGAATTATAACGATTGTTCCCCTTGAGGAGAGCGATTGAACTTGAATTCATAATTTCATCTTCGGATGTTTTTCTTCTTTGCTTCCCAAAACCTCCTCATCCTCTCAGAATGCTCCTTCTTCCGTTCCTCTGTCCATTTTTTACCAGGCTGATGCGATGTTCTTTCCCCAAACTTCACACTTGTGATTTTATGCCGGCACTCGGTGCGATCTTCGAGATTTTTTATGTTGATCTGCTGTAGATCCCTCTGGACTTCTTTCAGCCATTCCGTGCCACATTTACTCCTTGTTATAATATTGAATAATTTCTTTGCTGTTCTGGAGTCTTCCATCCTGTAGATGTGGGTATAAAATTTGGCTCGGCGCTTTCTGATTTTATCTGTTACTATGTTGATCTTTCTATAGAGCTCGTTTTGTGGTCTCTTCATCCAAATGCCATTTTTGTTGACTGGACCGTAAATCTTCCTGAGAATTTTTCTTTCCTGCTTTTCTATTTCCTTAATTTTAGAATGACCATCAATCACCATTGTTTCAGCTGCATAGATTGTTTCTGGAAGAATCACTGTTGTATAGTGCCTTAATTTTGCGTCTGTTGAAATGCACTTCTTGTTGTAATGCGTCCATGTTAGCTTGTAGGCTTTCTGGAGCTTGGTGATTCTTTCTTCATTGGCAATTCGGTTTAATCCTGAGGACTGTATAGTTTCACTGAGGTATTTAAAATGGCAGACTTGTGCAATTTTACCATATTTTGTTATTAAAGGGGATTTATTTTCTGGCTGCCTTTCCATATATTGAGTTTTTTCATAAGATATCTGTAGTCCGGTTTTTTGTGAAATTTCATGTAGTTTTTCCACTGCGTGAATCGCTTCTGTTCTGTTATTGGTGATAATTGCAATATCGTCAGCGAAAGCAAGGCACTTGACTTTAATTCGGTTCTCTTTCTTGATACCAATTTGGATACCCTTTACGTAAGGTTCCCATTCCCTGATTATCTTTTCTAGAACAATATTGAAAAGGATTGGGGATAGTCCGTCCCCCTGTCAGACTCCAGATTTGATTTCGAAGGGTTCTGATACTTCACCCATGAATTTCACTTTGGCCGTTGTTCCTATAAGTGTCTGTTCTGTGATTTTTCGTGTCTTTCGGTTGATCCCAAATTCTTCCATGATTTTAAACAGGGTTCCACGGTCCACTGAATCATATGCTTTCCTGAAGTCGATGAATGTAACTACTGTGTTTCTGCATTTCCTCATTTGTAATATTGTCTTTAAGCACCAGATCTGTTCCGCACATGACCGTCCTTTTCTGAATCCGACCTGGTATTCACCAATTAGTGTATCTACTTGGGATTCTATCCTGTTTAAAAGCGCTTTGGAAAGGATTTTGTAAGGGACTGGGAGCAGGGAAATTCCTCTGTAATTGTTCATGTCTGTCTTGTCGCCCTTTTTGTGTAGCGGGTGAATTAGAGCGCATTTCCAGTCCTCTGGTATCTGCTCCGTTATCCATATGTCTGATATTATACGGTGTAATTTCTGCATAAGTATAGGATCGTTTAGTTTCCAGAACTCAGCAATGATCCCATCTTCTCCTGGTGCTTTGTTATTTTTCAACTGCTTGACTATCTCCACAATTTCTTCAAGATCCGGGGCATGTGAGTCTGGGTGTGTGAATACTGGAGAAGAGAAGACAAGTTTTTCTTGGGGTGGCTCGCAGTTGAGGAGGGAACTGAAATATTGGGCTAAGATTTTGCAGTTATTTTTCATGTTGGTTTCCAAAGTGCCATCGAGTTTCTTGAAGCACAAGCTAGGCGCTTGGTATCCCTGTAAGTTTTCTCTGAAAGTCTTATAAAAATTTCTTGTATTATTTTTGATGAAATCCTGCTGGATTTCAGAGAGTCTGTTGTTGTCATATCCCCGTTTTTCTTTTCTAATTATTTTTGAGGTCTGTTTTTGGGTTTTAAGAAAGTTCTCCCAGATTTCTTCAGTTTTGTGACTGCTAAATTTTTTCCATGCAGTTATTCGGTTGTCAACTGCCTCCTCACAGGTTGCATTCCACCAGCGATGTTTCCTGTTGCGAGGGGGTTGTCCTAATTTGAGGGCTTCCTGAATTTTCTCTGTTAGTTTCTTCCAGTCTGTTGATTTTTCCTGATTAATTTGCATGATGATTTTTTCTTTGTTCAGTTGCAGATATTCCGGATCTGGTTTGGTACTTTTGGGTGGCCTTTTTAGCATTCTGTTGGGTTGGAATTTTGTTTTTATTTAGAGAAGATGATGATCTGATTCAAAGACACCTTTGCGGGTTCTGATGTTTTGAATTTCTTTTATGTTTTCTTTGGAAATTGCGACATGGTCTATTTGATATTCACCCTGTCTAAGACTGGGTGATCTCCATGTGGTTAATTTATGTGCAGGTTTTTGAAACTGGGTACTCATTATTTTAAGTCCAAAGTTTCTGCAGAAGTCGATTGGTTTTTCACCATTCTTGTTGGTACGTTTGTGTTTGGTGTGGGGTCCAGTGGTATCTCTGAATTTTTTTTCCTTCCCTAATTGTGCATTAAAATCGCCTACTAAGATTTTCACATGGTGCTTAGGTACTTTATTTGTTGTTTCTTCTAGTGTTTCCCAGAAATTGTCCACTGTTTCAGGATAGATTTTATTGTGGTGATTTGTGGGGGCGTGCACATTGATCAGAGTGTATGCTTTATTAGCTGATTTTACTGATAACTGGGAGACTCTTTCATTGGGAGATGTGAAGTCAATAACTGAGTCGAGTACGGAAGTGTGTACGGCGAATCCTGTTCCGAAAAGTGGTAGTTTGTCTCTTACTTTTATGGCAGGTTTGCCCTTGTAGATCCTGTAATTCTCTGTGTTAAAGTGTCCTTCATCTGTGAATCTTGTCTCTTGCAGTGCAGTGATTTTCAGGTTAAATTTTCCCATTGCGTTGGTGAGTTGCTTCAATTTGCCTGTTTTAATGAGGGTGTTCACATTAATTGTACCAATAAAATTTTTACGTTTCGTTTTGAGAGTGTGACGAGTTTTTGAGAAGCTCCGATTCTTCTCCGCATGGTGTCCCTGATCCCCCAGAATCCGATGATCAGGTGAATCCAGTCTATCGACTGGTGCCTGGGGTAGAGACTCTGTGGTCGTCTTTTCCATCATGCGTTCAAGTTGAATTTTAGTTTTTGTGGTGATCTCTGTTGAGACCACAGGTATACGACTCGATTTTTGAGTTCGAGAAGATATATATATATATCACTGGTTAGAGCGGATCTGGCGAGGTTAGTTTTAGGGGTGGCCAGATGCCCTTCCTGCCACCACCCCGTACCCCCCAGGGATGGAAGCAGTGTACCCCAGCTGTCTGCATACAGAGTAAATCGTGAAATAGTGGGAACGTGTTTCAAATGTCTGTGACGCGTGTGACTGAGGCGGAACATGGGAACCAGCCCAGTATTCACCTAGCAGGATGTGGAAAACTGCCTAAAAACCACATCCAGGCTGGCCTGCACACCGGCCCTCGTCGTTAATCCACCGGGTGGATTCAACCTGGGGCCGGCGCACCTACCCAAGTCCAGGAAGCAGCGCATTAGCGCTCTCGGCTACCCTGGGGGGTCTCCATAACAGCACGATCAATAGAGACCAGAAAAGGTCGAATATTGGGAATAGTTCGTGAAGGCGGAAATTTTTGTACAGTGGTCGGAGGGACTGCCATGAACAAATACTAGAAATCCTGACTGGTGAGGGATGAGTGTGGCACTGGAGCTGCGTTTGAAAGTCACTTTTGTACATTTTTCTTGAATAACTCGAAAACCATGGCCTTCAGCAGAAACATATCCCAGTACAAAATTTAAGTACATCAAATTTCCTATAAAAAGGTCTTGTTCATTTCTTTCTGTAGGACTAATAGTTTGCGCGTAGCGGGCAAGGGAATGTGAAAATCTCGAGCGTGTTTTTTGTAGGCCAGATATAACACTGCGGGTTGCATAAAGTGACATCGGCAGGGCAGCTGAATCAACCTGTATAAGCGAATCTTACACAGCGATGTTGCTGCTAGAAACTGGAGACTGTAGTGGTATACATCCTCAGATCTGTGCATTTTCACACTGAGAAACAGCAGGTTTACACAGACATTTGATTCACACAATTTTGTTACATCGACACATGCACATTTTAAAGTTTGGCGCCCATCTGCTAGTCAGGAAACAAATTAGCAACTGCTGGTTTAAAAGTGCGTGATATGGATCATAAAGTTGAAGAAACGTACGACTACACAACAATAATAACTTGATTCTTATTGATGTATGGATGACGTTGTGTAGCTCACGGTCCGTTAGTAGCCTTTCTTTGTACTTAATGCCTTTTGGGAGCCTTGCGGGTTGCCTTGTTGTTATTTTTGTTGTTGTTGTTGTTGTTGTTGTTAATGACAATAGCACTGACGGTGATGGTGATCATTATGATGGTAGTGGTGCTGGTGGTGGTAAAGGGAAAATATTGTAAATCTGCGCAGATACATAGTGCATACATTTCAAACAATATCAGAGCGGCCACCGAGCTTAATATTCCCATCCAACGAGCAGTTCTACATCGACACTGTTACGTGGTCTCACTCAATGAGACACTGCTGAGAGGTTTGGCAATTAATGCAGGACATTGGCTCGAAGTCTGATAATCACGAAGTTTACTTCACCAATTGTCTCCTGGTGCTGAAAATGATTTTACTACGAAGTCTATGCTCGCCGTATAAGCATTCCATTGTGGCCTCACCTAAGAGTTCTGGGCCATCTACCTAAAGAGCTTGTCCACACAGGCAATACAAGACACCAAAAATGTCAAGTAAGGCTATAGAAAGTACAACATTCTAAGTCAAATTCACAGCTGTGACAGATTGCTAATTCTGTTGTAGCCATTCTTACAGCGGAATGGTTATGTGTTGTTCCAACAGGGTTATACTCGGCCACTCACTACCTGTGAAACTCAACGTGCTCTGCAACACGTGCAGTAACTTCCCTGGCCAGCACAATCGCCGGTCTTGTCTCCAGTCGAGCACGTGTGGGATGTGATGGGACGAGAAGTGACTCGTGCGACTCGTCAACAAACAACTCTTACAGAACTACATGAATAGGTCGAACAGACGTAGCGTAACGTATCCCACGATAATATTCACCATCTGTATGATCGGTCGGATGCCGGAGTCACCACCTGGTGATGGTTTTTTATTTTAAAGATTTTATGATGGACATTATTTCTGCTGGGTAGTGAGGGTCAAATTCATATTATGGAACTTACTTGAAATGTCTGGTCTGAGGTATTCCATAGTAGCATCTACCGAACCTGACAACCCCATCTTTTCAGTAACAGTTATAAAATGTTTGTTAGTAAGTTCTGCAACATTATGCACATCTGACACCAATGTATCATTTACTCTTAATGCTATTTGTTCCTCTTCATGTCTGGTTCTACCCGTCTCCTCCTTCACTATATCCCATATTGTCTTTATTTTGCTATCTGATATGACTATCTTTTCCTTGTAATATATTTGCTTTGATGTCCGTATTACAGTCTTTAATATTTTGCAGTATTTTTGTAATGTGCTATAGCATCAACATCAGAACTGTTTCAGATTGACAGATACAGTTTTCTTTTTGTTTTACAATACACCTCTATTCCTTGAGTAATCCGTGGCTTCTTTGTAGACTTTGCTCTAACCATGGTAAGTTTTGGGGGAAAACAGTGTTCGAATAAAGTAAGCACTTTATTAGCAAAAGTGTTATATTCTTCATTCATGCCATGAGCACTGTAAACATCAGTCCAGTGAATGTCTCTGAGGAGTGTCCTAAAATAATCAATTTTTGGCTTATTGATTACCCTCTTGAGCTCAGATTTAACAGATTTTATATCCTGTTCAGTATTAACATTTAACAGAAGGAACTGCATGTCATGGTCTGAGAGGCCATTGACTATTGCTTTTGTAATATAATTTTGTTCATTGGACTTTATAGAAGATATTATCAATGGCTCTTTCTGAGCACTTGGCTACCCTACTGGGGAACTTTACAGTGGGAATTAAGTTGAATGATTGTGTTACTAACTCAAGTAAGTTCTTATTGGGAGAGTCTTTAAGGAAATCTACATTGAAATCACCAGCAACCACTATTTCTTTGTTTTTGGTTGTTAAATGGGCCAGTAAGCTTCAAGGTGGTTTACGAACATATTAAAGCTACCTGCAGGTGCTCGATATACACTTAATGTTATGAAGGATGTTTTGTGAAATGCTACTTCTGTTACACATTCTTCCATATGCTGTTCTACGCAAAATTTATGAATGCCTATGTTCTTAAATTTATGACAGTTCCTGATGAATGTGGCAACTCCTTCTTTCTCCATTTCTGATCTGCAAAAGTGAGATGCTAACCTAAACCCTGCAACACTTAAAAGTTCTATACCAGTGGCCACATGATGTTCTGAGAGGCAGATTACGTCAGCTGGGTTTGAAGACTCTAATTCATCTATGCAGATAGTTAATTCATTAATTTTATTTCTCAGGCCTCGAATATTTTGATGCAATAAAGATAGCTGACATTTCACATTGGATGAGTGAAAATTGGGTAGAGTTAAAATATCTGCTGACTGTTGAAAATTCTTAACCAATAGCTGTTTATGCTGATGTAATAAGCTAGAATTATGTTTTTTGGTTTCTTTCTCAAACTGAAGGTTTGCCTCAGTTGTAACCTCTCTTAAAATTTGGTTTCTTTCTGTCCTCTTACCCTAAAAAAGGGTCTTTTCTGAACCCCATAACCACTAGTATTTTACCACTCATGACAGTGCCTCCCCCCCTTTAACTTTCCTGCTAATTTCCCAACCAGTTCACCCTTCCCCTTCCTGTTGAGGTGAAGGCCATGCCTAGTATAATTCCACCTATTGAGAGAATCGACAGGAACCACACAAATGTGTGACCCTGCACCCGACATAAGCAGCCGTTCCAGCTCCAAATTAACTCTCTTGACGAAGAGTTCGAATGAGGTCGGTCATGGCGCCCAAGAACAGATACAAACTCAACACTAGCATGCATTGATGCTGATGCAATCTTTGCCAGGTCACACTCTATACTGTACCCAGGATCTCTGTCAATACGGTTGCCTGCCCACCCACTATAACCATGGTGTCTTCCTTAGTGAAATCTTTGCAAAGTGATCCTAAATCCTCTGCCACTTGCTCCAGACCAGCACTAGGTTTAAAAAAAAATTGGTGACCTGGTATTCTGATCCTAGTTCCTCCTGCAAAAGTTGGCCAACACCTCTTCCATGGGAACTACCTAACAACAACACTTTCTTTCTCTTTACTCATTTCCCTACATTCTTACTTTTCAATTTGCTGCTGAAAGTTTGTTGTGCCCTGTCTACACCTGCAACTGCTTGAGGCTCACCAGATTCTAACTGAAGCGACAGGTCAAATCTATTTTCCACATTCACCACAAAGCTGTCAGACAAAGTTCTAGGCCTGTTCCTCCTGTTGCCTGTTGCCATTTCCCACCTCTCTTTGCCATTCTCCCTCCTTAACCTGTCAAGATCTCTCCTAGCCTTGTCTAACTAAGCCTGAAGGGCGGCAATTTTCCCCTCCTGTTCTAGTATCTTTCTATCTCTACTACAAATCCTACAAAACCACTGATGAGTCTCATTTACTTCCCCTACTCCCACGTCACTACAGTCACCCACATGGAAAAAGCTACAGCACCCATCACACCAAAAGCACCGACCTAACAATCCTATGGCAAGTCAAGCTCTTTTCACTCATGATAAATGTAATAGTTTATAAAGAGTAAGTCAGTTAAATTACAGATAAACACGAAAATACGGTTCCACAAATTTGACCTATATGCAATTGTGTGTAAACAAAAACAACAGTGCAAAGTTTCTGAAATAACAACTTAAACTTTACACTACTTTCCGGAAATGCTAGTTAAAAAAGTTTTGCATGTACCAAACTGAATTAGACCATGATAGATAGATAGATAGATAGATAGATAGATGATCACATCGGGCGAACATCTTTCACAATGGAACTTTACCAACCGTAAATACCAGGCAAGTTTCCTACATTACATAATACATAATATTTGTGAGCACTGAAAGGCCACTGTTTGGGAAGAACATTTCCACTATTCCATCTTTAAAATAATTACCGAGTGTAGAGGACTAGTCATAGTGAATGTGAAATTAGTAATTCAAGAATATAATCTGATTTTTACAAAAAGTGCATTGAGACTATTGGTAGACATTAGTATTTTACTCCCAATATTAACTTGTATAACAGAGCTGCTGTTAAGGAGAAGTTACAGTTTTCAGGCAAGACACCTGAAGGACCCTACAGCTGGAAGTCATATGGGACACTGTTTTTCAAGCATTTTTCAGATGTTGCTTACAACCATGTGCGCTACCACTGCAGTGTAATAATGTCACAGCTAGGCAATTAGAAGCCTACAAACATCACTTAGGAGAACTGGACCAAGAAAATTTCATAAAGGAAATATATAAAAAAAAATTAATTTGCCCCCCCCCCTCCCTCCCGCCGCCACCCACCCACGTCCATATCCCCACAACATCCATTAAAAGTATAAAAGTGTTAAGTGTTTCATTATTAATTTATTATCTATGAAAAATCTTTACATTATTTTGAAACATTCTTATTTGCATTTGCTTTTGGGCTGCTGAAGCAGCAAAATTAAAACATAATCAAATCTCATTATAGCACATTTGTTATAGTTTTAATGGAATATTGGGCCACATTCGAGGCTGCAACTTATCAACATTTCTGTCAAACGAAAGCTGTAATGCAGTTTCCATCCCCATGATCATAGGAGCTGCTTTACCATACAGCAATTTCATTTCTTCAATTCTCTGCTGACCCACAGGATTCTTTGGCGGCACTGTATCTAAGTTATCATCATCTTCAGCTGCAAAAAGTAAAATGGTAGTGAAAACTCAATATTAATACTACATTTACTATTAATCTGCATTCTTGTAAACTGCTTGAGACTATATAAAATAAAAATTTTGATCACTGTTCTGCCTAATTGGTATAAAATGTACTGTAGCCATATATTGGTGCATTAAATAAAAGATTTCCTTATCTAATTGCTAAACAATGTACTATTTACATTGAGAAAAATAATTAACAGTTATCTACAGCAAGCTCCCAATTGTCTGGGATAATGCAGACCAGAAACTGCATGGATAACTGAAAAAAAGAGATATAGTAATCCAAAACACATGTTTTTACCAGAAATTTTATTTACTGATAGATCAGATGTTTGAGCAGAGTGAAAACAAGACTCCTCCTAACAAAGGAACTCTCTCTAGTTCATCAGCTCATGGGTTGTTATAAGACTTTTTTATAACCAAACAAAGAATGAGAATTGGACGATCAGGGTGAGGTCTAGTTTAGTACAAAAAATTAAGTGCTTGAAAGTAATCAGGTTAATACAGAAAAAAATAATCACTGAATTGAGGGAAGATTGAAATTTTTATAAACAGCTGTTGCTAGCTATGTAAATGAAGTGTTGAAAAATTTATGTCTGCAAGGTGTAGCTATTTTGCATAAAAAAGTTGACCTGGTGTGGTATTTGTTTTAAAAGACTTCCTTCAAATCATGGACTAAACATGGGGCATTTCAAGAACATAAAATGGCATGAAAAAATTATCTACATGTATAATTATGTATTCCGAACAAAAATATTCATTTTAATAATAATAGAACAATTCTTGATTTTTATTTTTTCAAAACTTATCAAATTCTGCATAGATAATCTAATCTGCAAGCTTTCTAATTCGCACCTGGATAATATGGACCTTGCTATATATTAACAAACGCATGAGCTGATGAACTAAAGAGAGTTCCTTTGTTAGGAAATGAAGGGGAGGAAGAGAAAGAGAAAGAAAGAGAGGGAGAGGGAGGGAGGGAGGGGGAGAGATGGGGGGTAAGGAAGGAGAGAGATGTGCGTGACAGGCATAAGACACTCCCTTTCTAAGACAGTGTAGTATGTACTAGGCTTTTCACATGCCACTTGGAGCACCCAGATTTGGATCAAAATCAACTGCTTTGGGCAATGTTGTCTTAACGGGGACTGTGGACCAGTGTCACAAATTACTTGCCATTTCAGTGCTCAACAAAAAGAGTGAGCAGCTGTACCTTCCAGAACTTCCTCACTATGGAATATCAAATACATCACGTGACACTTGCATCTCTGTTCACTGCATATCGCAGAGCACAGAGAGTAGTCTGGACACAGGAAAACTGCCACTGGACTATTTAGGCAAGGAAAAAGGCTGGCTGGACTGATGAGTTGAGGTACATTGATACATGCAGATAGCAGGGTTTCCATCTAATATAAAACAAAAAACTCGAACTCCCAACATTTGACATAGGTACATGCAATATATAGCCAATCTGACAAGAAATGAAAAACATACCTGGTTATCAACTCCTGTAAATTATGCAATTACCTAGAATGAAAGATTGAGCATACATTTTGGCTGCATGCTAAGTACCAGTGTTCATTGTAAAGTTGGATGACAAGTAGTGGTATATTGTATGAAAACACTCCTAGTTACAGATGTAAAGAACTATTTCTCTTTGAAAAGTATCAATGTAATAAAGTAAATACTAAGCTACTAACAGAAAATAAACAGCAACTATTTAATACAACTGAAGAAGCAGCAGCTTTCTTCCAAGTAGTGGCTTTCTCCCTAATTTACTATATTACATTAAACTGATAGTCACAAATGGTATCAAGCAGTGTGTGATAGTTCAATGTTAATGCACTGTGCAGATTAAGTTTTTTGATCTGCTTCTCTTTTGTTAATGTATACCTTGACTAGCTTCCACATCCCTGAAGATTGTTCTTTTTGATGGGATCTATGAAATACAAGGAGCGAATGAAAAAATGAGTGTGCATATGTTTGCATCACAGTTGCCAAGAAGGTACTATTCACAAAGATTGTGAAGCTTTTTCAAGGGAATAGATGTTTATAAGGGATGAAATGTTTCTCACCAACATATAATACGGGTAACTTCTGTCCAATTATGCAGAAACTAATGTAAAAAAATTAAAAATGTAAATGAATTAAAGATAAGTACAAGAGATCACTCCTGCAAACTGGGCAGAATTTACAGGGCGGGGGAAGGGGAGTGGGGGTGGCAAATGTCAGCCTGCGAACCAATCAATTCAATATTTCTGAGACTGCATGACTTATGATTTGTCTACAAACGATGGCCTAAAAAACACCTATGTTCAGGATGCCTGAGTAACAGCTATCTGTGTCGATTGCACTTGAATCAAGAGAGAAGACCTGACACCGCTGAGGAAGTTCCATGACAGCATGATTGGTAGCACATCAACACAATTAGTATTTAAGTGCTAAAGGATATCCTCAGCACTCTTCAGTACATGTGCATCATGTATCCCACAGAGCAATGGAATTAAAATAATGAAAAAACTATTTTCACAAAAGACACCAAAAACTTATTACTCTCTCTCCATACAGATGTCACACAAATCTTCAACAATGATAACAGAAAAATTATGTCAAGAACAAAAATACAAGGCTAATCATTTATTTCAATCAAAATGTCTGTTGAAGGAACAGGTTTTGGGTCACGGGAATGTTGTGAATGTATATGCAGATACACTTCCTTTGTCAATCCTACTTTTGTTACTACCTTCTTTATATAGCTCGTGTTCTATCATATAGGAAAGAAAGAAGATCAGGGGTTTATGTCCCCCTGACACTGAGGACATTAGAGATGGTACTGTAAAGGAAAAAATTAGCATAAAACACTAAGGCACTTATTAATGTGGCACAGTGTTTGAATACTGCATGTTAAGCTATCAAACAAGATAACACAAAGATTAAGCACCAGGCTCATACTCAAGAGGAGCAAGATTCTAATGCCTGTTCATTCTGACTACACTTTCTGTGATTTCCATAAAGCCCAGTCAGATGAACGACAAGATGGTTCCTTCAACTGGTGTAGCCCATTCTCCCAACCCCCCACCCCACTTCTCTAAATATGCTACTGTCCCCTCCTAAAATCTTCATTCTAACAGGACATTAAGCTCCAACATCACTTTTGTCCTTTCATATTTTTCTTTTCCCAGTCAGTCTGAAGCTATTCACTGCTAACTCTCCAAACATTTTCTCAATGGAACATAGCATTCAGTAGTAACCCTAAATAATTTCATTATTACAAAAAGGATAGTTGTACTCATCATACAGCGGAGATGCTGAGTCACTGATATGCACAACAAAAAGACTTTTTGTTTTTATATGATGAGTAGCAACTATCCTTTTCATAATATTGGAGACGCTGAGTCGCAGATACGCACAACAAAATGATTTTTTTTTATATGATGAGCAGCCGCTATCCTTGTCGTAATATTGTTATATTAATTAATTACAATCTACTTCAAAATATATACTTTATAGTGCTTAAGAAGATGCAGGGAAGGTGAAGATATGAGAAGGTGGTTGGGAGGGGGGGGGGGCAACAGAAATGCAATTTTCTGAAGATGAAGTTTGTTTTGCCTAATAAAAACACACAACTGTCAAAACTCTGCTAAATTACAATTCCATGTATCTTACTGCTTTCATAAACAATGTGAAACTATATAGTAGGAAATAAATCACTTACATTTACCATCAGGCTCTTTTTCCTTTTTCTGTTCTTTAGCAGCTCTCAGCTTATCTGTAACAATAAATGCCACACATTTTACAACTTATTAGTTGCAGACAGACAAAACTCAAATTGGTCCTCAAAATTTAAGGATAATCACTTCTGGCACAATATTCCAAATCCCATTAAAATGTTATGCTCCAAACTGGTACAAAATCTTACAGGATGATATTGTTAACAATTGCTCTCAACTCCCAAAAGAATTTATAGTGTTTCGAACATGAAAATAGCAAACACTGATAACTCAAACACAGAGTAAAACACTTTTCAAAAAACTAAGCAGTAAATTTTGAAGGCAGATCTCAAATTGTGGCAATGAAGTGTGAAGGAAGATAGTGAAAATTTCCCAACATACTTTACTGGACCAGTGACTAATACTTATGTGTTACAGACTTTTCCTCTCGAATACCACAAATCTTATGGCATTAAATATTTTGTAAATCATGAACTGGAGGTTCTGCTACATTAACAAATGGTAGCACAGCTGGTACTTTGTTTTAAGGGCATGTAATACAATCAAACACCTTACAAAATTATGACACTATAACGAAAAGGATAGTTGCTACTCACAAATTAATGGAGATGTTGAGTCGCAGAAAGGCACAACAAAAAGATTGTCAGAAAGTTAGCTATCAGCCACAGTCTCTGGCAGCTGGAGCCAGACCTCCAGCTGGCTCCAACTGTCAGCGCGCGCGCGCGCGTGTGTGTGTGTGTGTGTGTGTGTGTGTGTGTGTGTGTGTGTGTGTGTGTTTTTGACAAAGACCTCATTGACTGAAAGCTAACTTTGCAACCGTCTTTTTGTTGTGCCTTTCTGCTACTCTGCAGCTCTGCTAAATGGTGAGTAGTAACTATCCTTTTCATTATATTGTTACATTTCATCCTGGATTTTCCACTGTTACAAAATTATGACTTACAACTAAAATTAATTACGTGTACATTCATACCCCATATGATACTCCATGGTACAGGTCAGTTGCTATTAGTAACAGTTTCATCTCCCCTTCTCCCTCCAAAATCTATTCCATTCACAGAGTTTTTTGGCAGATCTTGTGCATGAAAAATTAACAACAGTTTGAACTATTCATACTTTAAAATAGTACAATGTAAAATCACTATCATATACATTTGACAGCAAGAGAAGCAAACTGTTATTGAAAAATAAAATACAGAGGATAAAACTGTAGACAGAAGATTCAATGACATTACTAATTAGCATGATTGGCTCATCAGTTGACAGAAATTGGATGAGCTAGCCACTCTCTTACTCACTGAATTCCACACCAGCTTGGGGATGAGGTGTTAACTCAATGCAAAACTATAAAACTTTCATGATGAATGAAAACACAACTGACAACTGGCAAAATTTGGTTTTTAATTGACCACACTACTGGTTTCATGGCTTACAGTCAAATCTTCAGGTGCAGCCTTCATATCACACCCTAGCAAGAACAGTGGCACAATTCAAAAATGGAGTACTTGAGGAAACTCAAATTAAAGAAATAATTATGTAAAACTTATATCGAAACAGTTCCTTTAAATATGAAGTAAGTATTGTTAGCAATAAATTCCACTATATTTTTCGTACACACTGGGACACTTCTCACATTTTTCAGTGACACAAACTTAAGAAGCCATTATTCGACTTGTGTCACTTTTCTTCCTGGGGTGTGATATTTAAGAATTTAAATATAATTATAAACTGCACTACAAATTTGAGCTATTATATAATAATTATTTGAATACTTCTACTCATAAAAAGTATTACATTAATACATCTCAGATGAACCCAAAGTTCTTAGTCAAGGTATTGCCGTTCTGAGAATACTGTCAACATTTGAAAAAGAAGGCGAATGAATGGTAATTGGGAAGGTGGTCCTCTAATAATGTTGCCAGGTAGATCGAACAGATATACTGGCCATTCACTGCATGCTAAAGTATCTACAAGAAAAAGAAACTGTGCTAAAGGCTAAAACCAATTTTGAAGTTATGGCTCATAAGCTATTTAACAGCAGAAACAGTGCAAGGCCATGATGGGTACAAAGTACAATGAACTAGGCACACAGCTGTCTTGCGTATCTCAAACCAGACGTGAATGGTGCAGCTTGCAAAAGTAGGCCTTGCCTTCACCATCCACCAGAAAACTGTATCATAAGTGAAGTATTCAAAATTGGTTTTAGTCTTCAGCACATGTTTTTAGTCTTAAAGATACTTGCACATACAATGAATGATCAGTATACCAGCTCAGCCTAACCGGCAACATTATTAGAGGACCACTTTCTAAATTATCCTTCATTTGTGTAGCTTTTTATATACTGACAGTATCCTCAGAATGGTAATACCTTGACTAAGAATGCTGGGTTCACCTACGATGGATTGATGTAATAAATTTCTTCAAATAATTTTTGTATAATAGCATAAATCTGCAGTGCAGTTTATAATTATATTTCAATTCTTAAATATGTAGATTGCACCTGAAGATGCAACTATAAGACGTGGAACTGGTAGTGAGGTCAGTTAAAAACCAAGTTTTGCCAGCTGTCAGTGGTGTTTTCATTCATCATTACCTGTAGCTGCAGATGCTTTCCATATAAATTAGTCTACTTAAAACTTTCATTTAAGACTTGTGTTGTTTTCACATAAAAGTGATGAAAAATCCTTGGACAGTCTGGGGCTACCCTCTTGTTACCCAATAAAATATGTTGTGTTAAAATATAATTTACAGCTACTGGGGTTTCACTGCAATCACCACACACTAAAAAATCCGCATACCTACAAAGGTAGCTGTAGTTCATAGGGTTCTCTCTATTATTGTGCTTGGGATAACGTACTCCATAGTCTAATCGTGAGTTTTATTAGCCTTAGTTTGGAGTCTGTTACTTTTTCTTGAACCCAAAGGCTCAAGATTTTCATTTTCTACACAGTTACGAGGTCATTTAGGTGTACAAGTTCAACCAGTATTCTGCTAGCACTACAGGTATTTTTGAGTCGTGCCCATGACAACTTGCGACCCAACAGATAGACATATCCTTTCCCTGGTTTGTTGGATTTTCAGATGAGTGTCATAGATATTCAAATAATACACTCTGTTGGGAACAGAGTGAGTGAGACAGAAAGAGAAAAAAGAGAGAGGGAGGGTGAGGGAAGTGAGTGTGTGTGTGTGTGTGTGTGTGTGTGTGTGTGAGAGAGAGAGAGAGAGAGAGAGAGAGAGAGAGAGAGAGAGAGAGAGCGCCAGGGGGGGGGGGGGGGTGAGAGAGAGGGGGGGTGAGAGAGAGACGGAGGAGGGGGTGAAAAAGAGAGAGACGAAAAATTTTTTTGTGTGGTTTGGTCACTTCTCCTCTGTCCAAGACCCCTACAAACAGCATAGTATGAATACAAAGATCTGAATGAGTTATTAAAATTTAAATTTTTAAAATTCATGCACAATTCATGTAAGTTAAAGAACGTGAATGATTTAAATTTATGACAAGATTATCTCTTGAGAAAGCCTAAGACATTTCCTTCATCCATCATACCAACCATTTACTTGACAGCTCTTTGTCATGATAAAGCTGGAGGAAGATTAGAAAATTGAGAAATCAACTGCAAATAGAGAGCACTAAATCAGGCTCTTAACTGTGAACATCATATTGTTTACGGAAATTGCTTAAAGAGATGTTCAGTATAGTTCCTTTCTGTAGGCATTTCTCTGTTAAAAGATCATCAAAAAAGTTGGCAGTATTGCAGCCAGGTGAGATGTGCAATTTTTTGCCGTCTCATAAAGGTAAATTATTTAGATTGCAATATCAATTCATTTAGCACAGATTACTCATTAATTATGTGTATTAGTGTGTTTTTTTAAGCTTATTACTAAAGGTTTCACTTTCCTTTACACATCATTACAGAAAACATGGAAAATTGTAAAGTTGGCTGGTAGTCATATTTCTGTTTACAGTTTAGTACAGTAAACTTAGAGAATCCTGATAATTGTCCTATTTTTTCTTACTAACAATTTCAACAGTGCATGACCTTTCACTGTTAAGTTCATAGTTTGGGAAAGTAGCATACCTTGTTATCCTAATATTTTGATGAAATAATGTAAATTTACTTTTCTGTGCAGTCATAAGCATTTTGTCGTGCTCTTCTGTTATTTTGACTTCTTTCAAAACAGTGTGCCTCAATCCTGATTCTATCCTAAAAAAAGGTACCTCTCTGGCACCAGTAACTGCATGGGCCTTACTCTGTGTGATGATGCGCCCCTCTATACATTTTCTGCAAGCAACTCAGTCAACTTACCTTTCCCTCTCATATTCAGGTGTAGGCCATGTCTAGCATGCCCTTGTCTCCCAATTGTGTAGAACTTCCACAAATGTTTCTTGCACTAGCGCGTGCGCACGTATGTGTATGTGTGCGTGTGTGTGTGTGTGTGTGTAGTTTGCATACCTTAAAGTAATATTAAAAGTTACAGTCTATTGTGAATAAGTTAATTAACAGGTGCTTCGAAATATTTAACTTATATTCATAACAACAAAAACAAACAATTATTGACAAAATAACTCAATTGGATAGATAAAAAATCCACTCACCAAGTGGCAGCAGAACACACACATAAATGATGGTTGTAATTAGCAAGCTTTTGGAGGCAGAAGCTCCTTCTTCAGGCAGAACAGTTGCAGGGTAAGGAAGAAGGGTGAAGGGAAAGGACTGGAGAGGTCTAGGAAAAGGAGTACATTTTGGGAAAGTCACCCAGAACCCCAGGTCACTGGAGGCTTACCATACGGGATGACCTATGTCCATTCATCCTAATGGATGATTTGGTGTTCATCATGCCACTGTAGAAGGCCGAACAGTGTTTATAATAGCTGGGACATGAAATGTTTACAGGTGGCTCTCTCTTTTATAGTATATGTTTTGCCAGTTACAGGGCTATGATAGGTGGTGGTAGGAGGGTGCATAAGGCAATTCCTGCAGCAGGGACAGTCACAGGGGTAGGAGCCATAGGATAGGGAGATGGGTGCAGAAGGTGCATAGGGTCTGACAAGAATATTGCAGAGATTGGAAGGGCGGCGGAATGCTGTTCTAGGTGTTGTGGGAAAAATTTCAGACAGGATGGATCTCATTTCAGAGCACGATTTTAGGAAGTCATGGCCCAGTTGATTTAGCTGATTAATATATTTCAGGCCAAGATAATACTGAGTCACCAATGGTGTGCTCCAAAGTTGTTTTGTGAAGTACCAGGCTTGTATGTGACGGCCCAGGAAATTTGCTTTTTAACTAGGCTGGTGAAGTAATTACGTGCAGTGAAGGCTAATGTGAGAATGGTGGTGTATTACTGAAAAGAGTCTGCATCCAAACAAATACGTTTGCCTTAGATGCCAAGGCTCTATGGGAGGAAACATCTGAGACGGAAAGGATGGCAACTGTCAAAATGTGAGTACTGTTGTTTGCTGGTAAGTTTAATATGGGCAGAAGTGTGTAGCTGGCCTTTAGTGAGGACGAAATCACCATCAAGGAAAGTGGCGTGGGATTCGGAATAGGACCATGTGAAATTTAATTGGAAGAAGGTATTCAGAGATTCCAGGAATTTTAGCAGGTCAGCCTTACCGTGAGTCCATATCGTAAAGATGTCACTGATGACATTCATGACCTCCATGTCTGTTTTGCCACACACGCCATCTGGATTCTTCCTCCAGACACCAGTTTCTCAGAACTCTGAGGGTTGGAACTAGCACTACAACATGTCCTTGGTTCTCACCACCCAGCTGTCCTTAATTTATGTTGATTTCTTCCACCTCAGCACTTATTCACTGTAACTATTCTTTGCTTCACTCTGTTTCAGTTTTCTATATCTTTCATTGTCTTTCCCATCTATTCTTCACCGCCCCCCTCCCATCTCTGTTACATAAAATGCACTTAGCTTTTCACTCTTATTAACTCATGCATGATGTTTAAGCAGTAACCTCTGTCTGCATATTACCCTGTCTTCCACCTTTAAGCTCTCAGGTTTTCAAATCTTGTTCGATGCAGTTCCCAATAATCAGTCCTTTCTTCTCATCCTGTACAGTAAGCTTCCCCTGCCCCGCACTTCTGGGTGACTTTCCCAAAATCTACCCCTTTTCCTAGACCTCTCCAGTCCTTTCCCTTCACCCTTCCTCCTTCCCCTTCGCCTTCAACATTTCTGCCTGAAGGAGGAGCCACTGGCCCAAAAGCTTGGCAATTAAAATCGTCTTATGTCCATGCTCTGCTGCCGCTTCATTAGTAGATTCTTTTATCTATCCAATTAAATAACTTTATATTACATTTATTATACTTCATATCACCCACCTGGAGTGCTAACCAGTAGGCCAAATTTTTGCAGCTCTTAAATAACAACAATTTGTGTAGTTTACAGTGCATAAACGACTTAGTTTTATTCTCAAACATATAATCTACGTTGCAATGCACAATAAGTATGGACTTTGCTGTTACAGTCAGACAGCAAGTGGTATATGTAGATTATGGGTTGGAGTTTCATTTGGGTAACTGCAGTGGGGAACTGAATGGGGAACTCTTCAAGTCTCTCCCATGGAACAGTACACTCCAAGAAAAAGACATGAGAATCACTGAACAGGGAGCAAAGATTTGTGTCCTTCAGGCTGGATTAGAACAGACAAAATTTGAACTAGATAGGTGGAAGAGGAGAAAGTATCATGGGAACTGTGTAAAGGTAACAAGCAATAGACAAAAGGGGAACAGCTCTTCAACTACTTCATCTACAATATCAAATAAATTTGACTTGTCTTGCAGTAGGGGTGGGGCGGGAGTGGGGGGTGGGGGGGAGGAGGGGGAAGCTTCATCCATCTGTAGGTCACAATAGGGTGCAGCAGGCTTCTAGCAAAGAAGTTAAAACTTCCTGGCAGAGTAAAACTGTGTGCGGGGCCCAGACTTTAACAAGGAGCCTTTGCCTTTTGTGAGAAAATGCTCTACCAACTGAGCTACCAGACACAACTCATGACCAGTCCCCACAGCTTTACTCCCACCAATACCTCAACTCGTACCTTCCAAACTTCACAGAAGTTGTCCTGCATAACTTGCGGCACTTACACTCCTGGAAGGAAGGCTATTTTTAAAATGTGGCTTACCCACAGTCTGGAGGTGGTTTCCGAGGTTCGAGTCCTGGTCTGGCACACAGTTTTAATCTGCCAGGAAATTTCACATTAGGGCAAACTCAGCTGCAGAATGAAAATTTATCCCAGAAACTAAGTGCAGGTTGGCACCAAGTGGATGAAAGAGAAGAAGAGTCTTGGTGCTATGTAGGGCCATGGGAGTGGTGTAGGCCAAATGGTACAGGACAAATTCAGAACAGGGTACCAGGCCAGAAGTATTGTAAAGCCAAGTGCTAACCTCAGCCAGGACATAGGAAATTTGTACAAAGATTTTCACAAAGAGGTTACTGCAGTAGGTGTAGCAGGAAATATCCTGGCTAAGGACAGTAATTACAACATTAAGAGTGACTTAGATGAAATAGGAGTAGCAACTACACACACAAATGTGAGTTTTGTGGAGTTCCTACGGCACCATGACCAGCACTGGGTTAGAACTGCTGTGAGCTATGTGGTCACTGAGTTGAGCAGGCTGCTGCTGGCTGAAATGAAATCTCATATGAGTGCAGTGCCTGTTGCTACAATTGGAAGATGAGAATATACTAAACATGCCATACACCTGAACGCAAGAGGGAAAGATAAGTTGGCTGAGCTTCTTGCAGAAAATGTATGGACGGGGGCACCCTCACACAAAGTAAGATCCCTGCAGTTACTGAACAGAGAGATGCTTCTTTTTAAGGATAGAATAGGATTCAGGCACCCTGTTTTTAATGAAGTCAAAATAACAGAACACCCCACAAAAAAAAAAAAAAAAAAAAAAAAAAAAAAAAAAAAAAAAAAAAAAATGCTTACGAGTGCAGAGAAAAATAAAGTTCAATTATTTCATCAACATATTAGCATAATAAGGCAGAAGAGCTTCTTGTCTATTATTCCACCATTTTTTGAGCATGCATCTGGAATATATTTAATTCATATTCCAGTATTTCAGCTGACAACCTTTCACCCATATGTGTCACTCACAAGTTTTAATATCACTTTACACTCTGTGAAGTAATCGCACATGCACCAGAGAGAAAGCATGCATGTTTACTCCACAGTGTGTAAAGTGGTTTGAAAACTTGTCAGTGACTCACCTTGAGAATGGCTGAAACATTGTCAGCCGAAATAGTGGAACATGAATTAAAAATATCCCAGATGCATGCTGAAGCAATAATGGAATATTTGATCTTTAAGAAACATCGCTTCTCGTCTGTTTGGAAAATCAAAGGGCTCTGAAAAGGTAGACATCATGTGCCTATCTGAGCACCACATAACTACAGGATTAGATAAGTTACATATAAAACATTAGAGTCTAGCATCTTACTCCTGCGGAGCTAATGCGAGAAAAGGACGGTTGACACATATGTGACACAGAAAACGAAAACAGACCTCTAGTCAAAAATTTTGGAGTTTAAGTTATTGCAATTTTTATGTTCAGCACTACACTCTAAACAATTTGAAAAAAGCATAGATTTCCATCTCTAAATTTGAGTGAGTTATGACAGTATGAATAATTGCGATGAAAAGTAGTGTTTTGATTGGTTGGTTGTTTTGGGGAAGGAGACCAGACAGCGAGGTCATCGGTCTCATCGGGTTAGGGAAGGACGGAGAAGGAAGTCGGCCGTGCTCTTTGAAAGGAACCATCCCAGCATTTGCCTGGAGCGATTTAGGGAAATCACGGAAAACTTAAATCAGGATGGCCGGACGCGGGATTGAACCGTCGTCCTCCCGAATGCGAGTCCAGCGTCTAACCACTGTGGTAGTGTTTTGAGATAATGTGCTTTAAAGTTTTACCTTATCACCACTGTTTGACTGACATATTTAAGAAATAAAGTCTGCATATATATTACCCCTAAAATGTCCTTTTTCACATGGTATGGAGGTTTTTTTTTTAAGTTAATATTACACACACTATGTGATCAAAAGTATCTGGACACCCCCAAAAACATACATTTTTCATATGAGGTGCGTTGTGCTGCCACCTTTTTCCAGTACTCTATATCAATGACCTCAGTAGTCATTAGACATCATGATAGAGTAGAATGGGGCACTCTGCGGAACTCACGGACTTCGAACATGGTCAGGTGACTAGGTGTCACTTGTGTCATACATCTGTATGCGACATTTCCACACACCTAAACATCCCTCGATCCACTCTTTCCAATGTGATAGTGAAGTGGAAATGTGAAAGGACACATACAGCACAAAAGTGTACAGGCCAACCTCATCTGTTGACTGAAAGAGACTGCCGACAGTTGAAGAGGATCGTAATGTGTAAAAGGCAGACATCCAGACCATCACACAGGAATTCCAAACTACATCAGGATCCACTGCAAGTAGTATGAAAGTTAGGCGGGAGGTGAGAAAATTTGGATTTCATTTTCGAGCAACTGCTCATAAGCCACACATCATGCCGGTAAATGCCAAACAATGCCTCGCTTGGTGTAAGAAGCATAAACATTGGATGATTGAACAGTGGAAAAACGTTGTGTGGAGTGACAAATCATGGTACACAATGTGGCAATCCGATGGCAGGGTACGGATATGGCGAATGCCCAGTGAACATCATTTGCCAACGTGTGTAGAGCCAACAATAGAATTTGGAGGCGGTGGTGTTATGGTGTGGTTGTGTTTTTCATGGAGGGGACTTGCACCCTTTATTGTTTTGCATGGCACTATCACAGCACAGATTTACATTGATATTTTAAGCACCTTCTTGCTTCCCACTGTTGAGGAGCAATTCAGGGGTGGCGATTGCATCTTTCGACACAATCAAGCACCTGTTCATAATGCACGGCCTGTTGCAGAGTGGTTGCACAACAATTACATCCTAATGGACTGGCCTGCACAGAGTCCTGACCTGAATCCTATAGAACACCTTTAGGATATTTTGGAACACCGACTTCATGCCAGACTTCATGAACCGACATCAATACCTCTCCTCAGTGCAGCACTCCATGAAGAATGGGCAGCCATTCCCCAAGAAACCTTCCAGCACCTGACTGAACGTATGCCTGTGAGAGTGGGAGCTGTCATCAAGGCTAAGGGTGGGCCAACACCATACTGGATTCCAGCATTGCTGATGGAGGGCACCATGAACTTTTAAATCATTTTCAGCCAGGTGTCCGGATATTGTGTATTTTGTAACTAAATCCATTCAGACCTATAACATACTGTAGCGTATGTAAATTTAATACTACGTAAACTGGCCCCAAATTGAGAGAAATTAGTGAACTTATGTTGCTTTCTTTCAGCAAAATATTGGTATTTTTATTCTATGTTATGGCCAACTGCAAACTGGCAACATCTGTAAGCATTTATAAATCTAATATAAAAAGGGACTACTTGTATTGTTTGCCATTATTGTAACCACAAAAAGTTCTTTTATATAAAACTACTCTGAACTCCTTGAAATGCCTCTAAAATTTTGAAGATGCTATTTTGTGAAGCACTGCATACTCTGCTGCAAGATTTTGAAAATAGGCATCTTGTCGGGATAACATTATTTCCCCATAATGACAACAGATCCATTTTCAAAAGACTGACATCAACTGCTTTTAATGATATTATGAACTCCTGCTGTATTCAAATGAGCATGTCTAGAATGTAGCACACACACACACACACACACACACACACACACACACACACACACACACACACACACACGCACGAGAGAGAGAGAGAGAGAGAGAGAGAGAGAGATATTTCAAACAGTATCAAACATTTTTGCTTCCACTGAAAATTTTATTTCTCCAACAAGGGGCTCATTTTCACTTTACATCTCACATCTATTGAGACAGTACACAATTTCAGTAACACTGAAACCAGTAGATTTTGTGGTGATCAGCACACAGACGCATGTGCTTGTGAATTAACACTTACAAATAGTTCACTTTTAATTGTAATTGTATGCAGATTCCCAGTGGGAAATTTTGAACTGTTTATGAGAAATTTGGATTCCTCACTGTGTTATTTGTCAGACAGCAGCAGCAGCAGCAGTTAATAGTCTGTGGTGACTTCAGTGTAGTTCTTCCTAAGGATTCTGATAGGAAAAATGATTTGGAAAACTTATTTGGATCATACAATTTCATCTCAGTAATTAACTTTCCAACATGGCTGAACAGTAGGAGCTTAACTGATAATGTTTTCTTTGGTGAAGCTCAAAGCAAGAAAATAAGTGTTTTGCCGTCACAAATGCTCTCTCTGACTATGTTGCACAGCAGTTAGTTACAATGTTTTTAGGATTAATCTATTCCCTGATACATTCATCATCATCATCATCATCATACACAGCTCTGGTTTAGTGACAATTTTTGTCACTGTCCCATCCTAGATTTTCAACAGTTTTGGTTTAGGCATTCTTGCCTGTTACAATTTCAAATAGAATGTAGCTGATCTTTCCATCTCTTTTTAAGATACACAACATTCCTTTATCCTTGAGGTGCACATTTGTATATTAATTTAGGTATTTACTCTTCTGTCTTCTGGATGTGTTCACACCATTTCTGTCTGTACTCTATCTTCTGAAGCATGCTTTTCATACCCACTTGATTCTGTATTTTAGTATGTATTTATCCAATCTATGTATTTGCAACCAGCTAGAGGTCTTTGGACTCTCATCTCTGCTGCCTTGATCTTCCTCCTTTGACTGACGGACAGAGTCCTAGTCTCTGACCCATACATTAGAACTGGTACTAGCTTCACATTTGTTAAATTACCTCTTGGATTGTGAAATGAGACGTCAGGATGACAGCATACTTGTTCAATTAATCTCTTTATTCTGGTCCTCGGCCATAGTATGTCAGGAACAGCTTGGTGGAGGCATCCAGTTGCCTCTCATGCAAAACAATGGACATCCAGAATTGCTGATAGCGCAAAGAGCAGGGCTGAGCATAAAGCCACTCAAATGATGCTGTCAACAAAGTCTCCAGTTGTGACCGTAATGACAGTGTGGCAACATAGCTTCCTCCAGCAAACGGGTGGCTCTGTCATTACTCAGGACACGCTGAGCTGTCTTGTGGTCAAACAGCAAACACCATACTGCATTCCGGGATGTTGCTCCAGGTGTCACAGGCTCATGGTGTATGCTGTGATACTGAGAGGAGATGATTTAGTACACGAATAGCTGAGTACATGTACACTCCAGATCTTGTTCATTTAGGGTTTGTGGCATGTACTCTACACACTCCTATGGTGCAAGTGAGGGAAGGTTTCCGCCTTCCTACTAGTGTACTGCAGCACTGGCTGTTGCTACACCATGCCCAGCTGGCTCCACTCTGCAGTGCCAGTCAGCCATGTTTTTCTTTGCAACGCATTACACTCTTGCCTGCGGCTGACTCTTTTGCACCTTGCCTCCACTCTGGTGTATTTTTTGACCAAATACAATCTGTATAAAGAACTGTCTCTTTTCTACCTTTTTTGAGTTGTTTGCAATTTATAGTACCTGCCAACTGCTGGAATTTTTAAAATTTGCTTTCTTAATTATTTTGCGTGATATATAAGACCATACATCCCAGGTATTTAAAGGTATTTATTTGTTCTATCAGTTCATCATCAATTATTATTTTTGCTCTTAAGTGTTCCCTACCAAGGAATGCCATTATCTTAATTTTACCTTTAGATATTGTCACATTATAATAATTTGCTACCTTGTACAAGGACCAAATTGCTCTCTGTGATTTAGTTTCTGAATCTGCTCAGATTATTTGGTCATCTGTAACCAGGAGTATATTTATAACTTTATTATTAAGCTTATAACAGTGCACACTTTATTCTGCCATTTCTTTACGATGTAATCTATGTATATATTAAATAATCTGGGTTGTACAGAACAACCTTGTCTCACTCCTTGACAGATGCTTCTCGCAAATGGACTTCCTATTTTCTACTTTTATTTTGTTGTGTATATACATACTTTGAATTACACTTATCAGATGTCAGGGTATTTCATTCTTTTCTAAAATTTGCCATAATCTAACTCTGTGAACTTTATCAAAAACTTTCTCATAGTCAATAAAGGCTATGTATATGGGATGATTGTATTCTCTGTCATTTTCAATATATGACAGACTGGAGAAACACTGTCTAAGCAAGATCTGCCCATCCAAAATCAATTCTGTTCTTCACTAAAAAATGTTTTTGAAAGTACCTTCAGCCTATTTGTTATCAGTTTTGCATCTATGAGGGTTATTCCGTAAGTCATGGTAACAATGGTATTTCTTGCAACAACATGACAATTCCACGATGTGGATTGAACTGATACGCCAATGCGTATCTGAATGCCAACATAAAGTAGGGTTCCAGTACAGGAAGTAGTGGTAAAGGTTGAAATGAAACACACACACTGGAACCCTGTGAAAATTTATTGGAAACAAGTACAAATGGAACAAAAATTAATCAAAATCAATTACAGTACTTCAAAATAATCCTCCAGTGCATACATAGAGCATTGCCAATGACGGGAAAGGTGCTGAATGCTATTGGCATAGAAATCAGTGTGTGCCATCTGTCGCTAAAATACCACGAAGATATTCACCCTGCTTGCAGAGCATCTCCCATGCAATGGTTTCCTCAGATGTAGAATGAGACTGAAGTCACATGGACTGTGGTCTGGTGCATCTTGTAGTGCGGCCAACCTCACACTGAGTGTTTCAGGGGCTGGCAAAGAGCCATCCCCACATGCAGTCACAATCTGATTTCAATAATGTCTGCTCCATTTCACTCAAAAAGTGTTCCTAGCCTTGTTGTATTATTTTTCTTGTCCCTCTTTTGAGCACTTCTGTGTGTAACTTATACATGATGCAGTCTTCTTGTTTCTTTGATTGTAGATATCTCAGGTAGGCCTGTTTCTTACATTTTATGATGTCTGCTAGTTCATGGTTCCAGACTGGGAG
Organism: Schistocerca serialis cubense; assembly: GCF_023864345.2. Lineage (NCBI taxonomy): Eukaryota > Metazoa > Arthropoda > Insecta > Orthoptera > Acrididae > Schistocerca > Schistocerca serialis. The sequence goes on from NC_064645.1 coordinate 145,811,144, forward strand.
TCTCCTTTTATTTTTATATTTCATTCTTTCTCCTAAAGCTTCACCAGCAGCTATGAGTATTATTCTTACTATTTCTTTCTATTCTATGTTAATGTTCTGTTTTTCTTGCATGTGTTTTAGACCTTTGTTTTCTGTATAACCATCTAATGCTTGGCCTTGTAGCAAATGTATTCTATGGACTACTTCTTGTGTTTGTTTTTTGATTGTTCTTTTATTGTCACACAGTGGGATTGTTTGTTTGTATATAACTAGAAAATGGTCAATCCTGACATTGTATCCTCTTTAGTCTCTGGTATCTTCTATTAACGGGATGACTTTCTTATTTGCAATTACATAGTCTATTATAGATTTAGTACACCTAGCACTCCATTAAATTTATGAATATCTTTATGAGGGAAAACCATTTGCTATCCTTAAGTGGCTGAAGGAAGAAAAATCCCTTAAGTGATCTCCATTATAGTTTTTAGTATGTCTCCATGTGGCCCCTTTGTTCCTTTAGTGGTAGATTTACCTATCCTTGCGCCAAAATCTCCGGCAATTATTGAATATTCTGCTTCAGGTACTCCAGTAATCACTGCATGCATTTCTTGTCTCTTTCCCTCCTATGGTCCATATACAGGAATATCACTGACCAGACTCACCAGTATCTTAAACCTTAAACATATCAGTCTTTCAATTACAAATGTATATGATTGCAACCATTTTCATATCATTATTTGAAAATAGCTCTCCACACAAGCTGATCAGAGAGGATATGAAGCAGCCACATAAAAATCCATGGATCACTAGAGGGATTAAAGTATCTTGTGAAAGGAAAAGGAAAACATATCTGTTGGCAAGAACAAGCAGAGATCGTACAGTAGTTGTGCACTGAAAAAAAACTACTCCAAATTAATAAGAAAAGCTATTAAAATCTCAAGAACCAAACACATAATGTCAGATCAGTAATTCCAGCAACAGACTCAAGGCTGTATGGAATGTAGTAAAATGAAACAGGACAACCAGCCACAGAACAGGATAACACCACTAATGAACTGAATGTAAGGGCTATAAATGATGAGCCATAGGTAGCAAATATATTCAATAATCATTTCTTAAATATAATAGAAATAGGGACAAACAGTTCAAGAGAAAAGTCACAGCAGTATGTTGAAAAAGCAGCTCTCACAAAATTATACGAGGTCTATTCAGAAACTAGGAAACATTTTGGCACTAAAAAAACTAAGTACAAGAAATACATTTTATTATATACATCTGAAAAAGTGACTGACATACTACTTTTCCACATAGTCACCAAACACATCGAGGCACGTATCATAGCAGTGGACAAGAATTGAAATACCTTCGTCGTAAAATTCTGCCACCTGAGATTTCAGCCAGTGAGTCATGCCCGCCTGGAGTTCCGCGTCGTCATCAAAGCACTGCATTGTAAGCCAGTTCTTCATCTTGGGAAACAAGTGGAAGTCACTTGTTGCAAGATCGGGGCTGTAGGGAAGATGAGGGAAAATTTCCCATTTGAGTGAATTAAGGAGTTCTGTAGCACGGTTTGCCATGTGAGGTCGGCCATTGTCGTGCAAAAACAAAATTTTGGATGTCAGCTTTCCTCGGCGTTTGTTTCGAACTGCTCTTCTAAGGCTGTGCAAAGTTTGACAGTACTGGGCAGAATTTATGGTTGCTCCACATTCGAGAAAATCAATAAGCACACCTTGCCTATCCCAAAACAATGTCACCATCAACTTCCTTGCTGGCAAGGTTTGCAAAAATTTTCTTGGTTTTGGAGGGGACCTTGTGTGCCCCCACTCCATGGACTGTAATTTTGTCTGACAATTGACCTGTTTCACCCATGTCTCATCACCAGTTATAATTTGATCTAGTAATGAATCACCATGTTTGTGGTAGGCCTCCAGAAATGTCAATGTTGCCCCCATTTGCTGTTCTTTATGGTTCTCTGTAAGCATTTTGGGCACCCACTTTTGAGTGACAATTTCAAACAACAAAGTCCGCGAAACTTGTGGAAAAGAAATCAAAAGCTCTGTTATTGTGATGCGACTGTTTTTATGAATCATTTCATCAACTTTAGCAACAAAATCATCAGTCATACTGCTCGGGCTTCCACTCTTCTCTTCATCATGAATGTTCGTTTGGCCATTTTTAAACTGAATCCACCATTTCCATACAGAACATTCACTCATTACATTGTTTTCATACACTTCAGTTCACAATAAATTTCTATAGGTTTTAGGTTTCTTGCCAACACAAAATGCCAACAGACTGCATCTCACAACGGGTGGGATTTTTGTTTGCAGTGCACATTTCAAATTCGAATATCGAAAAAACCAGAAGTGCAGAAATGTTCCCACCGTCACGGATGGATGCTGATTGAGCTGCCAAGTACACACATACCAAAATATATGCAATTGGCGAGCGCCAAGCGGCATCAGATGGAAATGTTCCCTACTTTCTGAATAACCCTCATATATGCTCTCAAAAATAAAAGCTCATCTTGATTTGATGCTGTTTCCAATATAGCACTGAAGATTTGTTCCCACATAATAATGTGTGGCTTATGCGAAATATATAATGCATCACTAAAGCAATGCATTTTTTCCATATTCTCTTAAATATGTCACTGTTAAACTCCTCTTTAAGAAAGGTGATAGACAAGTGATCCGAGAGATGTCAATAGCTACCACCCTGTTTCACTACTGACAACATTTTCCAAAATATTTGAGAAGGTGATGTACTCTAGAATAGTATCAAACATGAGCAACAATCATACCCTCAGCAAATCACAGTTTGGATTTAAGAAGAGTTGCTCAACTGACAATGCCATTTACATGTTCAGTCAACCAAATTTTACAAGCATTAAGTAACAGAACAGTGTCGGTTGGCATTTTCTGTGACTTATCCAAGTCATTTGACTTGGCACAGGGGCAGCTCGGCAAAATTATACCAGTGTGCTCCAATGTTGTGGGTTGTAGCTTTTTGAGTTGCAGTGGTAGTTATCTTAACTAAATCAGATACATTAATTTTACATATATAACCTGAACTATTATTTTTAAAATTTATAATCAATACTTTAAAATTGTGAAGAATATAAAAAGAAAAAGAGAGAGTGGTTTCAGCATGAACTGAACCCGGGTCCACAAATTACAAATCTGTGCTTTCAGCCAGTCACGCACAGTGCCGCTATGATAACAGTTCTTTAAAAGGTCCTCATACTCTATGCTTGCACAATACACCACACACAATTTCAAAGCAAAATTCTGACCTAGTGCTGTGGGCAATGTAGCACTTATGGTGATAGAAGGGACAACATCTCAACGGAGCATGCACAGGTAGAAATCAGACAGCTCTGTGGCTTCAATGAGTTGATTGCAGTGTGGCTGAATGCCCCTTCAACCCTAGACAGTGGTTTCTGGTTATCACGGAGACAGCTCTACAAAACATGTTTTCGTCCATTTTATTTACATACCAGTAAGCATCGCAGAGAAGTGGCATAATTTTAGTGTGATTTCTGTCTCACATTTGAAGCAAAATGACATAATTTTAGTGTGATGTTTACAGTGTGTTGAAGCATGTTACTATGTGATAACCAGCCACCACTGGTACATCACAATATTCTAGTTTATAAAGTGAAGTTGCACAGGACTGATGGTATAGCCAACCAGTTATAATAATTTTGTGTGGCTCCCTGACCCGGTGCATGTCTTTCAATTGGACGCCACTTCAGCGACTTGCATGTCCCTAGCCTACATTAGTTATCCAACTGAGGGAAGAGGACCTATAGTATCACATGGCATCTGATCCACATGTGAGTTCTAGTGACTCAGCAAATCATTGAGAGGTGAAGGCTAGGCTAAAATGCAGATTGAAAAAAATCCACGACCCAACTGGAATTTGATCCCATGGCCTTTTTGTTTGCAGTCAAGTGCATTAATGGATTATGTTATACCTAACAAAAAAAAAAGTAGAAAGTTGCACTTAGTAATTCAACCAATGTAGTCTGGAGGCATTATTCTGATAAGTTAAAAAAAAAAAAATCATATATGGGTTTTCCTAGGGCTCAATCTTAAGTCCACTATTGTTCTTCATATATGTAAATGATCTTCCATCTAATATACAATAAGTAGTAATGGCACTTTTTGCAGATGGCACCAGTATTGTAATCAATCCAAGCATACATACAGCAACAGAAGAAATGGTAAACAAGGATCTTAAAAGTATCACTTACTAGTTTTCTGCAAATCATTTTGCCTTCAATTTTGTGAAGACAGAACATATTTGGTTCTGCACATTTAGGTGTACTCCATCAATAATAACCAATGTAACACAAGACTAGGAAATAATAAATAAGGTGGAAACTTCAAAATTCTTAAGTGTCCATACTGAAGAGAATTTAAACTGGAAAAACCACATTTTTGGAACTCCTAAAACAGCTTTGTTCACACACATTTGCACTTAAAAATATTGTAAATCATGGGGGAGACAAATCAGTAAGTTGACATATTTTGCATATCTTCATTCAATAATATCATGTGGAATAATGTTCTGGGATAACTCAAGAAAGTAAGTCTTCATTACTCAAAAACAAGCTGTAAGAATATTGAAATACTGCTACAACATGCAGCTTCTGGCCAGAAGGCCTTTTGAAATATGTAAAACACACACACACACACAGACACACACACACACACACACAAATGCAGCTCATGCACACATGAACACTGTCTCTGCCTGCCAAGACCAGAGTGCAAGTAACAGTGCATGATGGGAGGAGCAATCTGGTTGGTGTGGGTAAGGAGGAGGCTTGGGTGGGGAGGGGGAGGGAGAGCACAGTATGGGTGGGGGATGGTAAAGTGCTGTTTGTGGAACATAGAGTGGCGAGGTGGAGAGAGGGTAGGGCAGTTAGGTACAGTCAGGAGGTTAGTTGGAGGGTGGGTGGAGTGGAAAAGGAATGAAGTAAAAAAACTGTGGGCTTGTGGAATACAGAAGGCTGTGGAGTGGGAACAGGAAAGGGGATATGTGGGTGAAGAACAATGACTGATGAAGGTTGGGGCTAGGAGGGTTACGATAAAGTAGGATATACTGCAGAGAGAGTTCCCACCTGTGCAATTCAGAAAAGCTGGTGTAGGTAGGAAGGGAATTCTCCCTGAAATATATCCTACATTCTCATAACCCTCCTGGTCTCAACCTTTGTTAATCATTGTTCTTCACCCACCTACAACCTTCCCTGTAACCACCTCACAGCCTCTTACATTCCACAAGCCCACAGTCTTTTTACATCTCTTCTTTTCTGCCCCCACCTCCCCTCTCTGTCTAACCCCTTTACTGCATATAGCTGTCCTAACCTCTCTCCGCCTTGTCTCTGCATGCTCTCGCAAAAAGCACTTTACTGTCCCCCACCTACATCCTGGTCTCCCACCCTCTCCCCACGCAAGCCCCCTCCTTATCCCCACCAGGCAGATTGCTTCTTCTGGCTCGCAGTCTGGTCTCGGCAGCCAGAGACAGTGGTCACACGAGTGTGAGCTGCATTTGTGTACATGTCTATTGCACATTTCAGAAGAAGGCCTTCTGGTCAAACGCTTGTGTGTTTAGTAGCCTTTTGTTGTGCCTGTCTGCAACTCAACATCTTTGTTATGTGGTGAGTAGCAATCCATCATTTTCATAATACTGTCATTTTGGATTTTGTACTGTAAGAATATTATGTGATGTTCACTAATGATCATCTTGTAGATATGCTGCAGCAAAAATTTTCGACAACTTGCCCAGTGATATAAAATGTCTGACAGACAGCAAAGTAAAATTTGAAAAGAAATAGAACAAGTTTCTCTTTGACAACTCCTTTTCCGTAGGAGAATTTTCTCTACTGTAATGTGTAAAAGGCAGTGGGTAGGTATTACTAACTCACATCTGTATATTGTATATTCAATAATAATAATAATAATAATAATAAATAAGGGAATGGTCAGCATGTAGCCACATTTACAGATTAACTTGTGACGTGAATGTAAAATAACAAGTTCCACATCATTATGATGTATCATGCAAATGATCCATGGAACACAAACTGACACTGGAACAAAGCTAGTAAATGTTCAGGAAGGATTTATAAGGGGAGAAGGTATATTTGTGCTCCTTGTTCATTGAGTTTCTGAACAATAATGTGCCTCCAAGTGTCTTCCTCTTCTAGGCTTTCTAGCACCAAATAATATCTTCAGAAGATGATGTAGATGCAGGAAGGCTACCTATACTCCCATCAACAGCAGCATAAGCTCAAACGTAGAGTGGTCTCATCCTAAAATCCCACAGAATGTCAAGTAGCTTTCTGGAATCCAGAACAATGTCTAGACAATGGTTAATAAATCATTCAAGCGACCCTTAAAGTTATAATTTATTAGCTCAAAAATTGCTTAGTGGCTTTAATATCATGAGTGTGAAAGAATGCTTTTTATGGAATGTGTGTTCTAATATATATAACATTACCAATATCAGTACTTGTTATGTATTCATGTTATATGTTCAAGGTTTGCTATAAAGTGCAGAATTTATAATTCTCACAACCAAATGGAATAAATTTCAGCAGAATATTTGTCATTACAAGGAAAAGATTACTTACATGAGTTTTCCCTGGAATGATAGTGAAGATAATTAAGGTAGTATCTATTGTAAGAAAACAAGGGAATACTGGAACAGCAGACAGTTGTCCCATATCAACTTTGAATTCTATATCTGAATAAGAAATGTTTACTTCTGCTGAGACAGATAAGCAATATTCCTGTATGACAGGTGAGCAAGGCATTCTGTTGAGAATGAGGCACAGAAAGCTCTGGATATTTCAACACATCACCAGTTTGCTCTCTGTCTCTGTTTCTTACATTATTCTATGTTCTGATGACTGGCAATGCTAGGGCATGCTCCACTGGTGGTCCGAGAATATTAATGTTCTTATTTATCACAGTAATTTGGATTGACACCCATAAACAGTAGCAAAACAATGATCACCATACATACACCAGCATGAAAATCTATACTAAACAATTCACATAGAACACGAAATGTAACAAAAATGGTAGAATCACATTACTGGTTGGCATGTCACAAATTACATTGCCTCTCCCAACTGTGCACAAATGCATAACTAGCCAAGCTAATACGCACATTACTCTAGTGACACCTGTTTCCTGCAGAATGTGAATCAATACTGATACATGATAATGAATTTGGTTCAAGCACAAACTCCCTCAAAACAGCTTATTAACAAGGAACACAATGATTCAGTAAATTATGTAACAGGCAATATACTTACAGAGGAGACATGTATTATGAGAATATCTGGAAGATGTGTGAATGAATGAAAAAAAAGTATATAAAGGCAGCAGTGCACTACACAAATCTGCTCTGCCCTCAGAATTAGAAGCATGGCCAATTAGAGCTCTATAATTCCACATTCATTATACTTAATTTCTTCCTGGTAGAGAACTAATTAATAAGTTTACCACTGGACAACTTTTGTACACCATTCCCACACTCACCAAACAGCGAACATCAAGCTTAAAAATTAAGATGACAAATCAGTTAAAAACACGATACAGTTCAATAATATTTTCCTTATGTTTGGGCAATATCTATTTCCCACAGTAGCTGTCTTGAATCTCCAGTGGCCCTGGTATTAGAGCACAAGTTTAAAACAGAAATATAAACTTGCCAGTAATTACTCTTACTCAGTTACCTACAAGCACTGGCAGATTAAACCATATGTTTGCTTCTACACTAAACACACGTCTTAAAAATTAATGAACCACTTTGCAGTTTTTAAATTCTTTAAAACCTATAAAAATTTATTTTACTTGGCCAACATGATATACCTGTAACTGATAAAATTAAAAAAAACATTATCTATAAGTGATTTAAAGTGTTTTTAGATACTATTGAAGAGTTTTCACAGTCCTCTTCTATCCAGCTTGTCAATTCAGATGAAGTCATGGTCTTCATTTGCAGTTATGGCCAGTGGAATGTCATTCCTGAGGCACTTTGTCAGTACGTACGTATTCCCAGTCTAAAAATAACACACTATTGTACACTGCTGTCCCTGAGTTGTTACAACATGAAGAAACAATCATAAATTAATTTACTTTAGCCCATGAAATAAAGGGGAACTACTACACATACAATATTACTTGGGTAAAACCAGTATTTGGGGAGGCTGTTATTTACTGCAGAGAGCTTCTACACATGGTAGCATTGGGAAAAAAAACAGTTCTTATTTACAGCTCTATGAAGTTAAACACTCTAAATGTTTTACCCAAGTCAGATGTTCAGCTTTACTGCAAACTGGATGAACAATTGAAGTAGGTTGGCAACCAATGAAACCTCTCAATTGAATACATCCCAGGCCACCGAGAAATACATGAAAGATGCCATCTCTATCATGCATTTTCCTTGCAACATGTGTGATACAGATACAGGTCTATTGGAGGTAATACATCACTAGAATGCAGCAAATAAACCCAATTTACAGTAGTTTAATTTAAAAAACTGTGTCTGTAGTCAGTCTATTCCAAAAACCTGTATTGTAAAATGGAAAACTGCTTGTAACATTGGTGTTATGCAGCATCATACCAGATGACAAATGAAGATAAATGTTAAATTACTAGGAAGCAGAACAGCTGGTCATTGCCCACCTTCAGAAGGTCACATTCCAGTACAGCTGACAATTTCTGAACAGTCAGTTCCTTCCCCAGGGAAGACAGAAGCATAGGTTTGGGAAGATTGGAAAGGTTAAACAGCGGCTGGTAAACAGCGGCTTCAGTTATTGTGATCACTTCTCAGTTTTGGTTATTGATAACTTGATACCAGTGTCTGAGTTTAATTTGTACATATCAGCACTGAAGATGATCACTATGTGATCGAAAATCGATTCCGCTATCAATAACACATCAATATTATGTCCAACGCTGACCTTCCTTTTAATTTAACATATATGGTCATTGTGCACACAGCACTCCATGGAGTCGCCAACCAATAGATAGTGGTCACATTAATGTGACTTTACTGTCTGTGATACTGATCTCTGAAGACAAGACATGACAGAAAACGCATTCATTAAGCAAAAAAAAGAGAGTCATTAAAAAAAAAAATCAAGGCTCAAGTTCAGTCTGCTAAAGTGACAAGTCTATATATCTACGTACATACTCTGTGAACCATTGTGAAGTGCTTGGCACAGGGAGCTTAAAATGGTACCACAGGTTGGGATTTCTTCCCATTTGAATTGCATATGAATGACTGCATAAATGCCTCTGTCTTGTATTTAGTCAACTTTTGCCTTCACAGTCCCTACAGAAGTGGTACAGAGTTGCAATACAACTTTCAGATTAAGGAAGATAAGTGTTTAACACCCTAAATATCCATCATAGTTGCATACAAGTAGGCCTACTTCCAAAAATTCTGTCTTCAGTCAACTTAATATTTTCATGAACGAAGAAATGATTAAAAAACTCTAATTTACCTTGTATCTCCAGAAGCTTATTAGCCGTAAAGCCGCAGAAGCTAAAAGTAGTCACGAAGGAGTGAAAGAGTGATCTCCATAACACCACCATCAAACTATTAAAAATATTGGTTACTGATAGAAAATGCAGAGGTTAACATAAGTTTAAATAAGAGAGTAATGTCTGCCTGACTTGCTGACAGTCTGTGACAAAGAATGGTCCATAAATACAGCAGCAAAAAAAGAAAACCTCATCAAAGCTAACAAATAAGTCATAGGTCTTAAATGTAACCACTTTTAACCTACTAATAACATCAGCTAAATTATAGATATTGTGTACTCATTTTCTAATAAGATGTCTCAACAAGCTCGCTAGGTATTTAAACAGTGCATCATCAGGCACATACGTATGTTAATTACAACTGGTAAAATGGCAACACTTTTAGATGTGTATCCAATTATAAGCACAGTTCCTGCTCTCTGTCCACTTTCCTTAAAGTAGATTGTCCTTTTTTACTTACTGGTTCATTCAGCTCACTTATTTCAGAGTGACTTCTCTTTCCATTCAAGCGGACGGACGATCTGGCCAACCCTTCTGAATACAGCGTAAAACCTGGGAGAGGGTAAGATCAGAACCCGTGGCAGCCGCCAGCCGGTCCCCAGTGATGGGGAATCCGTCCACAACCCACTGCTCGGCCAACATCCAGGTGGAAGCACAAAAGTTCGTCCGTATCGAATGCCAGATCAGGACCCATGGGAAGGCGAGACAGTGCATCAGCATTCACATGTTGAGCCGTCGGCCGAAAATGAATCTCATAATTGAAACAAGACAAGTAAAGAGCCCAACGCTGGAGGCGGCGTGGAGCCTTGTCGGGAAGTGACGTTGATGGATGAAACAAGGAAACAAGTAGTCTGTGATCCGTAACAAGATGAAATTTGGATCCATAAAGAAAAACACCAAACTTATGAAGAGCATAAATAATGGCCAAAGTTTCTTTATCAATTTGAGAATAGTTGTGTTGGGCATCCGTGAGCGTTTTGGAGGCATAAGCAATGGGTTGTTCAGAGCCGTCACAAAAACGGTGCACAAGGACTGCACCGACCCCGTATTTAGAAGCGTCTGTGGCAAGAACAAGATGTTGGCCAGGTCGATAAGTAGCCAGGCACGGGGCCTGTTTCAGCATAGTCTTCAATTTCTGGAAAGCCGCATCGTATGACGCGGACCATTGAAAAGGCACGTTTTTATGCAACAGGCGATGCAATGGCTGAGCCACCGAAGCAGCAGACGGTAAAAACTTGTGATAGTATGCTATTTTCCCCAAGAAGGCCTGCAGTTCCTTAACAGATGTTGGGCGAGGAAGGGCATCAATCGCAGCAACAGTTTGCTGAAGCGGACGAATACCATCCCGAGACAGTTGAAACCCCAAGTACGTGATAGATGCCTGAAAAAATCTTGATTTCTGAAGATTACACTTAAGACCGGCAGTCTGTAAGACATGAAAAAGTGTGCGGAGGTTCTGAAGATGTTCTTCAGTGGTGGAGCCAGTGACAACAATGTTGTCCATGTAATTTATACACCCAGGGACAGGGAGTGCAGTAGCCACCAGAAAGATCGCGGGAGGCGCACATTGGCACAGCGCGTCACGGACAGTAGTTGCCGCAAGTAGAGTCCCGTCAACCAGAGGGCACGCGAGAATTCGGACGCGACCTCTGTCGGCATAACAACAACAACAACAACTCCAGCAGCACGGGCCGGGCCCAGTCATTTAACATCGGGAATACCTAGGACACAGTCCCGGTCTACGCTAAGTGAAGTGCGACGTAAACGTGAACAGTGTTACTACAGAATTGGCGACGAGTAGGGTCGTTCTTTCGCGTGTTGCGTCGTCGTTCCGGTTTCGCAGCTTCTCCACGGCATGGAGGATTTGGTGCGGGTTTTGGTTGCGCAGCACACGGAGCTCATGGCCACCATGAAACAAGTGCTTCCGGCGTTGCTCTCCATGCCGCCTGCTCCGGCGCAGTTTCCTCCTCCCTTTCCCCCGTATGACGAGACGGCGGAGGATTGGGACGCATATGAACATCGCCTTTGGCAGCATTTCCAGACGTTTCATGTTGCCGATGCGGAGGTATGTCATGCTCTCTTCTTGTCTTGGATATCTCCCTCGCTGTATCAAGTTTTGCGGCAGCTAGCGCCGTTTCAGGAACCCTCGTCCTTGTCTTTTGATGCATTGTGTTCATTGCTGTCTTCATATTATCGCCGCCGCACGCATGTTGTGGCAGCTAGGGTCGAGTTCTATCAATGCAAAAAACAGCCCCATCAGTCTTACCGGCCGTGGGCCGCTACCCTGCATGGTCTTAGTCGCAAGTGTCATTTTGTCACGGAGCAGTCGCGAGAGTCGTATGCCCACGTTATGGTACGCGACGTCATTGTTCGTTCGGCCCCCGATAGGGAGGACCGGCAATGGGCCCTGCAGTTAGAAGACCCTTCCCTCGAGGAAGTCCTGTCCATTGCTCAATCGTATGAAGTCTCTCACGCAGCAGGTCAACAGCAGGAAGCGTGGTGCGACATCGTGGAGGTTCAGGGCGGCACGGCCGTGTCCACTGTGTCCGGGTGGACGACGTGCGCGCGGTACAATCCGGCCGTTACGGCCGCTCCCGCACGGCGCGTAAACAGAATTCCGGCCGCTGCCCCTGTTGCCGTCCTGTGCGTCGTGCTATATACATCATGATCGGTCAGAGTGCCCCCAGCGTTGGGCCGTTAGTCGCAAATGTCACCTTGCTAAAGTTTGCCGCTCAGCGTCAAAAGAATCAAAGGAAGCAGGTACAGAGGACATGGACGTTGACATTCAGGAAGTTTCATCAGGCCAGGCTCCCGACGCATCGGCACACAAACTCTTTATCGAGGTGTCGGTTCGGTCGCGCCGGTTACAACTGCAAGTAGATACGGGTGCGGCAGTTTCATTGTTGAATGCACAAACTTATTCCGACCTTGGATCGCCCCCGTTGGCGCCAGTTTACCGGCGTCTACGCGGTTATGGTAAACAGTTCATTCCCCTACTGGGTCAATTCACTACTGACGTGACTTACAAATCAGTCACTCAGGCTGTTACTCTTATTGTTGTCAGTGATGCGAGCTCCGCTAACCTTTTTGGCCTGGATGCCTTTCAAGCTTTCGGTTTTTCTATCGCTGACACCATACAGTTGGTCTCCGAAGACGTTCCCTATCAATCATTGGAATCTTTGATCTCAGACTTTCCAGATATTTTTGAGGAGGGCCTGGGGCGTGTTTCAGATTTTGAAGCTCACTTAACGTTGAAGGCGTCGGCTCGCCGCGTTTTCTACGCGCGAGGCAGATCCCCTTGGCTCTCCGCCCTCAGCTAAAGGAAGAGCTAGACCGGCTGACAGCCCTAGGGGTCGTTCTTCCCATTTCTTCCGGTGAGTGGGCTTCGCCCCTCGTTATTGTAAGGAAGCCCTCGGGAAAATTACGTCTTTGTGGCGATTTCAAGGCCACCATTAATTCCCAATTGGTGGTGGACACCTATCCCTTGCCTCCTGCTGATGAATTGTTCTCCGCCGTGGCGGGGGGCCAATATTTTTCGAAAATCGATCTGTCGGAGGCTTATCATCAGATACCACTTGATGAGAACTCCAAATGACTGGCGGTCGTCAACACCCCGTTTGGCCTTTACCAATACCAGCGGTTGGCCTTTGGAATATCCAGTGCCCCGGCGATATTCCAGCGTTATCTTCAGCATGTCACATCGACAATCCCTCATTGTATTAATTACCTGGATGACATAATTGTCACAGGCCGCAGCACGAAGGAACACTTGCACAACCTTCGCACCCTCTTTCTCAAATTCAGGTCTGTGGGCTTGCGTTGCAACCTGCATAAGTCAACCTTCTTCCAACCGTCCATTGAGTATGTGGGCTACACCATCTCTCGGCACGGCATCCAGCCACTAGGAAGTTTGGTCCAAGGTATCATCCACCTTCCTCGGCCCGCTTCGCTGAAAGAGTTACAAGCTTTTTTAGGCAAGATAGCCTATTACCTTTCACAAAATGGAGTACCTGGCTTTCCACGGGGTATGTCGGTCTGGGCCCGTGGGTTTGGTCGCAATCCACGTTGGATACCGGCGGTGGTCCTGCACCAAAATGGCCGCCGGCTCTATACCTTGCAGGCGGGGGACCGGGTGGTACGTCGTCACCAAAATCAGCTACGTCCACGTTCGGGCACCCACCCTCCGACCTCTCGGACACCGGCTTCCCCATTGCCGGCACCTGTGTTGGTTTCACAGGGAACGTTACCTCCTCTCCCCGCTGTGACTCTGCCGCTCTGCGATGGTTCTCAGCCTTGGCAGCCTCCAGTAGCTCCAGTACCGGCATCGCCATCGTTCGAGATGCCCCAGCGAAAGCCGGCCCCCCTAGCAGGCCCAGTTTCTCAGGAGGCTGGTTCACCTGTGGTCGTCCCTTCCCCTTCATCCCCGCCCCTGGGTCTTGCCCCTCCCGAGGTGGAACAGGATCCGGAGTTCGACAGCTTGTCGCCCGTTCTGTCCCGGGCTCTGGTTGTGGGACGACGGGGGCCTCTTCGTGTGGGTCACTTCCAGCCGTATTCGAAGGTTCCAGCTCGAGGGTTGGCAGATCCCCTCGACTCCGGCCATCCAATGGATGTGGAGGTCATCGCTCCTGCCCGACACTCCACCTTCTGACGCAGTGGAGCACAGTGGCTTCACCCCCGAAGGAGGAGGAGTGCAGTAGCCACCAGAAAGATTTCGGGAGGCGCACATTGGCACGGCGCGTCACGGACGGTAGTTGCCGCAAGTAGAGTCCCGTCCACCAGAGGGCACGCGAGAATTTGGACGCGACCTCTGCCGGCATAACGACAACAACAACTCCAGCATCACGGGCCGGGCCCAGTCATTTAACATCAGGCATGCCTAGGACACAGTCCCGGTCTACACTAAGTGAAGCGCGAGGTAAAAGTGAACAGTGTTACTACAGGGAGCAATAATTGTTCCAAGAATCGCTGAAAGAGAGCAGGGGCACTGGCAACCCCGAATGGCAATCGTTGGTATTGATAGAGGCCGAAAGGCGTGTTAAGGACCAGAAACTGCCGGGAAGCAGCGTCGAGAGGAAGTTGATGATAAGCTTCTGACAGGTCAATTTTAGAAAAATACTGGCCTCCCGCAAGTTTAGTGAACAATTCTTCAGGTCGGGACATAGGGTAAGTGTCAATGAGGCATTGCACATTTACAGTGGCTTCAAAATCGCCACAGAGGTGTATATCACCATTGGGCTTAGCAATGACAACAACAGGAGAGGACCGCTCACTGGAAGTGACTGGAAGCAAGACCCCTGAAACAATGAGACGATCCAGCTCCCATTTTACTCGATCACGAAGGGCCACAGGAATGGGCCGAGCCCGAAGAAACTTAGGCTGAGCAGTGGGTTTGAGCATGATATGAGCTTCAAAGTCGTTTGCACGGCCTAACCCAGGAGAAAAAAGGGACAAAAATGTCATCGACAAGGAATCCAATTGAGCATAAGGAATAGCATCAGAGACGATATTGACGGAGTCATCTATGGAGAACCCAAAAACGCAAAAGCATCAAAACCAAAAAGATTCTCTGCGTTACTCTGGTTGACCACAAATATGGGAACAGTGCGAACGTATGTCCGTAATTGCCGAGTGACAGGTGATAGGAGTGGAGAACCCAACTGAAGATACGTCTGAGAATTAATTATAGTGGCAGCAGAACCAGTATCCACCTGCATGCGAACATCCCGACCAAGGATTTGGACAGTGAGGAATAACTTCCCTGAAAGGGAAGAAGTGCAATTGACAGACAACACAGAAGCAGAATCAGTGTCACGGTCATGAACATCATGTATGCGGTTGGATTTGCAAACGGCAGACACATGACCCTTCTTTTTGCAATTGTGACACACGGTCCAACATTGGGCACAATCCTCCCGTGAATGTTTCGTAAAACACCGCGGACATGAAGGAAGTTGCCAAGGGTTTTGCTGCAGTTTCTTAGAGGGTTGTTTACGGTTAGGCCGAGGCTGCGAGTGGGAGCGTACTGTGGCCACGTCGGCCGGTGGGGACACGCTGCACACGTCGTCAACAGCGCACAGAGGTTGTATTTCCCCGAAGTCACCTCACGCCGCTATTTGCGCCCCAGCAGTGCGAGAAATTTCAGAAGACTGCACGATGGATAGGACTTCATCTAGAGTCAGATTTGCCAACTGAAGGCCACGTTGCCGAACTTCTTTGTCGGGTGCCGACCAGATAATAGCATCCCGTACCATGGAATCGGCATAGGATTCTTTGTGAACGTCAGTAACAAATTGACACTTTTGACTGAGGCCGTGAAGTTCAGCAGCCCAAGCGCGAAAGGATTGATGCGGTTGTCTTTGACAACGATAAAAGGCAACACGAGAGGCTACCACATGTGTTTGCTTTTGAAAATAGACAGACAGAAGTGAGCACATTTCAGCAAAGGACAAAGATGCAGGATCTTTCAAAGGAGCCAATTGCGACAACAACCGATAAATTTGAAGTGAAATCCAGGAAAGGAACAGAGACTTACATATTTATTCGTCCGTCACATGAAATGCCAAGAAGTGCTGTCGAAGACGTATTTCGTAATCGGACCAGTCTTCTGCCATCTCGTCGTAAGGAGGGAAAGGAGGTATAAACAACGACGAGAAACGCCCAGCATTTGATGCCGTGACGAAATCGCGAATCGCCAATGTTAGAAGCATTTGCTGTTCAATGAGACCTTGCAATAGTTGCTCAACAGTAGCCATGGAAACATGTGGGTCAACGATGAAAAGGAAAAATCCACTACCTTGTCGCCAATTGTTATAACGTCAAGTTGAACTCATATATTTCAAAACGACACAACACATATAAGTCACTGAGCAAGTTGACAAAGCAAGACATGTGAACACGGTAACCGTCGAATGAGCACTAAGTCCAAGTCTAGCGGCCACTTAGCCTCAAGCTGGCCGCTTAGGTGGCGCGGCTGGTGCATGGCTGGCAGACAGCGCCGCATGTAGAGGACGCGCGTAATTGCGCGGCGGCACTTTGAATGATCGGCGAGACACAACAAAGAGACTATAAAATAGTCATGTTAAGCCAACACAGAAGCATGGTGTGGGGAAGAAGTTATGCATGGTTGGTGGAAAGCGGAGAACCATAACTATTACCACACGTAAGCAACAGTGATGCACTCACAGCTGCAGACACTGCAGGGGCAATGACAGACTTGCAGGAAACAGCATTAATAGCAGTCAGAAAGCAGAGGCAAAAGCAGAAATGGTAGCAAGGCCACCAGTGTTTGAGAATCATTCCAACATAGGTGGGACATTTCGAGAAATAAAGGTAGAGTCAGAGAGCACTGAAGAATCAGTATATAAGTGGCTAATGGAAAGTGCAAGTCAGTCATTACCATGAAGCAGTCGAAGTAGCAGCATTTAATAGTCAGTACAGATGTCAATGCTGTAATGCTAGTCACATACACAGTACACATCATTGAATCATTGGAAGCAATACCATTTCCAAGCCTCGACAACACTACAGAGTGACACTTTGATGCTCCTGCAGTAGGGCTCCAATAAAACTGTACACATTTGAGGGAGGACAACTAAGTTTCTGACAAGTATCCAGCAGCAGTTATAATCCTGTCTTCTGCATGTTAATGAAAAACAAGAACTATAGACTTAGTCTCTAGTAGCATCAAGTAGTATTTGATATTTTTCTGTCTGTCAGAATATTGGGAGGAAAACCACTGTCTCGCACTTGTCTCCAGTTGTGGTTAATGTATTTGTTGTGTATTGCCAGAACAGGCTGCAAGGAGATCATCTGTCCCTAATAGCAAAAAGTAGAACTTGGGAACTATGAGTTGCTGGAAAGGCCATACACACAGAGTAGCATGGTGTACTTATCAATTTGTAAAGATGTACAGCCACTGTAAGACATCTCTCTGAACAAGGTTAAACTATTGGGAAAAGAAAGAGTTTTTCCAATTGAATCCTTCAGTACCCTCCTTCACTGCCTACTAATCAAAACTTCTCCTCTCCATTCCAGAATCACCTGTGCCAAGCACCGTACGAGACTTTCTCCCTCTTTCTCTATTAAAGTTATTGACACCATCCTGATTGTGCTACACAGGCCACAGCTTTACCTAAGCTGGTGACAGAACCTGTGTAGGGATGCAACACTGCATGCCACTTCACTTCAGTTATTAAAGCAACTGATTGTGCTGTACAGTGTAAGCTATTTCTCATGTCCCATTCATCTACTCAGAGTCAAGCAGAACTTTCATACACACAAAAAAATGGTTCATGCAAATTCAGCCTAATATATTCCACATCATTTCTTTCTGTTCATCAACTGCCATGACAGTAATTATTGATGCTGTCTATCAAACAATTCCCTAGCCTGATACTTCCATTTTGCTACTCACCAGACCCAAAATTACACATAAACCTTTCCATTATGTGGTAAAATAAGTTAACTAAAGACTCATTTTCATATCTTCAAGCAAAGTTGTTGACGCAGTATGGTCCACTTCATTGTTATTAGTTGTGAACATCACAGTATTACTAGTACATATCACTTTCATCAGTATTTAATGCATGAAGTAATAGCGCTGGTTTTTTGTTCACTATAAAAGAATGTGGTGCTTAAATGAAGAAGATATCACTACCAAGTACACAAATCACATCTACCTCAACTCACATGCATAAGCAACCATCCATTCAAAAATGAAACACAGTGATCTATGTTGGAGTCTTTACAAATATAAAAAATAATCTGACGAGTAATTTCAGAGAATGACTGTGATGCATTCAGTGGAGCAAAAGATCATCTGAAAATATTAAATAATGGAGCTGCATCGCAAGTCTTTGTTAGCACCTTTTGCACTAATCAGGTAGCAGAATAAGTTTACCTAGCTCAAACTGTGTTTCCTTTAATGTTTGCAAAATATTTCCTTTCAGTTACTCTATAGTTATAGTTTTAACTATTTTTCACACATCTTCATTTCAAGACTGTTTACTACTGTCTTCAAAACCACTGATGCAGTGTGCGTCTGTTATGATATCATAATCCAATCACATTCAATACATTACACAATGCTGCAAAGTACTGACAAGGGGAAGGCTTCACACAGGGCCAAACGATTCGACTTATATTTGGCAGGTCACTTGTGTACAAACTGAAACAACAGACTAAGATATTTTAGTCACCAACTGGACAGGTTTTGAGAAAATCACGCCTAGAGTTCACGACATCTGACTGACCCCAAATTGACAGGATCACTATATAATTAACTGAAAACTGAAAATTTTTCATCATCGTATAAGGTGTTCACAAACATATATTATCCTAGAAATCAAAGAAAAAACTTTGACTGCCACTTATATAAACATAAGGTAAACCCTATTCAATGAGAGCATCACTGGTGGTGCGACCAAGGTATCTGGCAGGTATACAGGCTGTGGTATCACCAATGCCTACAGCTTGGCCCCTTGCTGCCATATTGCCACAGCCCACAAGCAACAGTTTTTAGCTCATGTGCACTGTAACCCAGCCAGACAGCACAGGTGCGGCCTCTCTACATAGCTACCTCCATGGTATCCCAGCAACACCTGGCCAGCATGCCCTCACAAAATAGCTGCACACCGATGCCGCAGCAATCAAGCCGTGCGACACCACCACAGACTCACCGACAGCAGGCACATTCCTATGCCACTGGAGCTTCATAAGCACATGCTGTATCACACTCAGGCAATCTCTTCCTGGATTATGCTATTGCCATTAACACGATGCTGCAGCTTGGATCACCCTCAACTGGACTTCGACCCTGCTTGGAACTGGACTGTTCTGGGATTTCTTCAACTCAGCACACTGATCACCAGTGTCATCCACAGACTTCGCTAATTGCCATTCACCATCCCAGTGGCAGTGCTAGCTCAGGCTTTGGAGTTTTGCATAATTCTGTTTTCTGTCTTCATTGTAGAGAAATAAGCTTTGTTGATTACTCACGCCTTCTGTTATTTTTTGTACATTCTTTCATGGATACAACACAGGCGACCTGTGTTCAATTCCCACTAGAATCCTGCAGTTGTTTTCTGTTCTTTTGTAATTTTTTCTGTGTCTGCATAGGTGGGAATAGATGGTTGTTAAGATAAGCAAATCAATAAGGAATAATAAAAGAAGGTAAAAACAAATCTCCAACTACTTGTATTAGCAAAAAATTAAAATTTTATACTACACCGAATGAAAATAATTCTGAGTACCACTACTGCAAAGATGAGCATTTGATGCACATTATCACATAAGGGAGAGAAACGAACCCTTGTAACAGTTCGCAGTATACGTAAAAATAAAATAACTTATTTGTATATGGTGTCAAAATTCTATCATAGCATCTGTAAAATTGTTGCCTAAAGTTTTCCTCTGCTTATAAGAAACTAATAATCAATTTTTTCCTCAGTTACATAACATGTCAACCATTTAACTGGCTTGTTAAAAAATGTTTACATAACTTGTTCCAAATCCAGAAAATCGATGAATTCAGTATTACAAAAAGGACCGATTGCTACTCATCATATAGCGGAGATGATGAGTCACACACAAGCACACAAAAAGACAACTAAACATGTAAGCTCTTGGCCAGAGGGCCATCTTCTGAAATAGACAACATACACACACATATTCACACAAAAACAGCTCATGAATATGTTCGTGCTTCTGGCCAAAAGCCCATGTGTTTAGTAGCCTTTTTGTTGTGCCTGTCTGTGTCTCAACATCTCCACTATATGACATTGACATTACTCTATCCTGGATTTTCCATTGTTTGAAACTGATAAATTACATTTACAAAACATACCTTGAGAATATTTTAAAATAATGCACTGCTGATGACAAGTTTTGTCTGATATTGTATTCCTGGAGTGGACAAACTAATACCATCATGTATGATAACATGTTTAGATATGATGAAGGTCAACCAACTTGCACAGTACAAGTAATACCAGCAAGCCAATGGCTTGCCAGTCATGTGATGTTTATTTTTATCACCAGATTAAAAAATTTACTTCAAAGCTACAAAACTGCTATGTGCTAATGGAAACCCAGAAGCAATTGTATAACTGCCCAGATGCAATAATGATTCACATCATAATTCATTATCAGCTATCAGCATCAACTTTCCAAGCAGTATCATGGTATGCATCTTAAGCATTGATATTAATTCTCAAAAAAGATATATTTTATGTAAATCACATCCATTTTCTACCAAATCTTTGGAAGTAACAATGTAGTTGCACAATGATCGACTTCACTGTAAAAAAACTGTTCTTGGCACAATAAGCATATTTGCTTTGAATGTATAATGAATGACATGTTCCACACTTGTAGTTGTCTGAAGGAATTGTAACACAGTGAGTGAAACAACCATTGTAAAGTGACCAGGATTAGATTTTTAATTCTATAATAATTCAAGGCATATGAGAAATTTATTTGTCCACCTCGTTGTTATTTGTTATTGATTTACTTACCAGTATGTGTACATAACCAGAAGCCCTAAAAGTTTCTTTCCTTGATTTCTAGGAAAATATACATTTACAGACCCCCATATATGACGATGAAAACTGCTCAGTTTTCAATAATCTACCAATCCTAACAATTTTGAATTGATTGCATTTCATAGATATTAGAGGTGGTTTTCTCAAAATCGGTAGGGTGATTGAGCCGAAATAACTTTTTGTCTTTCATTGTAGAGTGTACAGAAAAGACCTCTTA
Organism: Schistocerca serialis cubense; assembly: GCF_023864345.2. Classification (NCBI taxonomy): domain Eukaryota; kingdom Metazoa; phylum Arthropoda; class Insecta; order Orthoptera; family Acrididae; genus Schistocerca; species Schistocerca serialis. Next base: position 145,832,449 of record NC_064645.1, read on the forward strand.
AATATGAGCCAAATCAGTTGGGCATGTCTGAGGCTTCCACCTTGTGACTGGAATGCAAGTAATGGAAGGAGTAAAGGTAACCACAACCCACCACCAGTTAAGCTACTGAGCAGTCAACAACCTCATAAACAAGACTAAAAGTGTTGTTGAGCTTTTGGGTGACATCCTTCCACAGAGCTAACTGCAGAGTTGAAAAAAATTGGCCATAAAATCACTCACAATGCATTAACTGAACACCAGAATGCCTACCTCTATACATTTAATGCATTTGTTTACTATTAATTTTTCATATTTCAATTATTTCAATCAGGATTTCTGTAAATAAATATGGGCAGAAAGAATAACATCATGTATCAGCACTTTTTAAATTAGCCTCTATGCACTCAGAGGCCACAGAACAGGCTAAGAAGAAACCAAATTCTTTATGCTAAATATATATCAAGAAATACTATAAGCAAGATCCCTATAAAAATTACATTATGTGCTTCAAGAAATTCAGTCCTATAAATCACCAAGAAGTGAGCTCTCCACACAGGTGCAAGCCTCTTGGTCTCTGCGTAACTACTGCAACCTATATCCATTTCTATCTGCTGTCTATAGTTGATCCTTCATCTCCCTCTACAATGTTTACCACCGACAGTTCCCTCTGTTACAAAACTGATAATTTCTTGACTCCTCAGACTGTGTCTTATCAATTTATTTTTTCTTTTACACAGGTTGAGCCCTGAATTTCCTTTCTTAGTGATGACTCAAGTGTTGCATGAGTATCTTCCTATTTTATAGAGGCATGAAAAGAAAATTTCCAAGTTAACTAGGTACTGTAGATGTGAGAGTAACAATTCAATCAATCATGTTTTTACGAGTAGGCCACCTAACTTGAGTAATACTGATTTAAACAGTGAGGAACTATATTTGTTGCATAAAGGACTGAAGTATAACACCCCTCCTACAACTGACAGTAAATTACTCAAAAGCACTATTGCAGAAGTGGAAACAGTTTGTGATGTAGCAAAATCAAGTGGAATTCAACAAGCAGGCATTGCCATGAGTCTGAACAGGGCAATAAGGAAAGCTAAATAAGACATGCAAAAACTGAACTGCTATCAAAAACTGTACAGCAATTGAACAAAAAACTGTACAATAACAAAGTCATACTGACAAAGGCTGATAAGGGCAATTCGATTCTGTTCCTTAACAATTGTGATTATATTAACAAAACTATGTAATTTTTCATGGGTAGTCCTAGTACCAAGATTAAATGAAATGCGATCCAAAAATTTACTGCAACATTGAAAACCATGTTAGAGACAAGTCGTTCTCTATGTGCAACAGAGAAAGATAGCAACAGAGCGGCAATAATGAATCCAAGCATGTGTATACTTAAATCGTAGGTGAAGCTGAACAAATACTCTCATTCGGAGTGTACAACTCTGAACAGTGGTGCTGCAGCCAAGTATAAGTGAAACAGGGATCTCAACAAAAGACTTAGAGAAGCATATAGTTCTGAATGTTTGGTTGGTTGATTCAGGGGAGGGGACCAAACTGCAAGGTCATCAGTCCCATCAGATTAAGGAAGGATGGGGAAGGGAGTCGGCCTTGCTCTTTCTAAACAACCATCCTGGCATTTGCCTGATACACTTTTGAAAAGTGCTCTTCTCTGAGGAGCTCATAGCATTTTGTATAAAAGACAAAAAATTCAATGCTACCACAAAATGCTTGCCTGGCCTCCTTAGATGTTGTAGCCTCCTTAGATGATGTTAACCTTTGTACTAGCATACCAGTTTCTGAAAGCATTGACATTATGAAGTGTAATTTATTAAAATATTAAAAAAATCGAAAATGATTTATGTTAGAGTTCTCTTTATGTTCCAATTATTTCTTCTTTAAAGGTAAATACAATCATCAAATAGTACGCCTAGCTACGGGGAACATTTTATCAGGCGCAGTAGCGGAGATTTTCATGGATCACTTGGAAAACAGTTTTGTTGCCAAGTACCCAAAAATCAGGAGTAACATTCTCACTAACAGTAAATGCGTGAATGACACTTCCACAGTAGTAAAAGACAATGATGAAACGATCAAAGAAGTGGCTGTGAAATTTAACAGTTCGCAACCAAACACAAAATTTACAGTTGAACACAAAGTTTGACAAGCTATAAATTTTCTTGATTTAATTATAAATAGGTCCACTAGCAAACTGACATTTGGCAATTTTTAGCAAGCCAACATTTACAGAAGCCATTATATAAGCAGACTCATGCCACCCAAAAGTGCACAAATGGGCCTATTTCCGGGCTGTGCTACATAGGTTAATAAAGCTGCCCTAAAACAAGAATAACATTGAAAAAGAACTGAATATTTTAGAACAGATAGCAAGTACACAGTATTCTTTATGTGATAAATGGTACACTATTCTGTATTCCCCCCCCCCCCCCCCCCCATACCTTGCACCTTTTTGTGGCTTGCCCCCTGCCTTTTCCTTTTATTTATTCACTACACATAGCGTCATTCACTCATATTGGTCAGTGGCTGATACATATTTATAAGTTGTTTGCTACTCAGTAGTTGACGCTGCATGGCACAAACTGAAAACTCCCTGTAGCAGTGCTACTATAGCTGTTCCACAACACCTTCGTATTATTTTATTTAAAGCTGTCATTTTATAAAACATTTGTATTCATAGGATTACAAACAGTTTTAAAGGATTCTTCAATAGATCAAGATTAATCTTGTTTACCCCTTAAACCCCCTCCTCCCCCCCCCCCCCCCCCTTTTCATTGCTTCATGACATTTTACAATGCTTGTTATTTACAGAGAACAATTTTATGGTCACAGACCCACATAACATTTTATGTATGTTATTTTAAGTGTGCCAGTTCTAAACATATTCCATTCCCACCCCTTCTAATCTCTATAACCTTAAGTTTCATTAATTTATCAGCTGTCATACAGACAACTACAGCTTATGGATTGTTACACTTATTTCTGTAAGAGTTATCTTTGATTCCTGTAAAAATTATGATACGTTATACAAGTGAAAGGAAATAAGTTATGTCAGGTAGCACAATCACCAATGTACGAATTGTCTGAATTTCTTTTATGGTACTTATGCATTTGCTCTTATTGGCAGAACTGGCAATGCATGGTTACCACTCACTCTGTATAAGCAAACGCTAAATGTCTCAACTGGTGTTTCTACATGTTGTAAATTATTATAACATTGTATCTATGAACTTCTACTGATGCTATTAATTTATACAATGTAAGTTGTCAAAAAATGTTTTCTAACAAATCATTTCCTCATGTACCCTAGCACCACTCAGCGACCTCTTCCAATGTATTATTTCTGACCATTCAAATGATTTGTGATGCACTGTTATGTAAACAAGAAAAAACCTCCTCTTGTAAAACACTGTGAAGTGATTTCCACAAACTGTTTACTAATGAATTTGTTTTGTATGTTGTGATAATGAAACTGTAGCTGTGAACAAACAAATGTAGTATGTACCACGCATCCAGTGCCGCTTAGCATTTTAGTCCACTTGGTTCATTATTTGTTTCTCGGCAGTGGTTTGCACTTGTCTTGTGATTGAGAATGTTGATGAGATACAATGTATCTACTGAACAATTTTATACTTACAAAATTATTTAATTGGATAGATAAAAAATTAAACAATAAAAATAAAAAATTAAAGAATTAAATAATTTTGTCAATAACTGACTGTTTTTGAACAATTGTCTAGCGCAGTTGTTAGATCGTTTACCGCTGCTACAATGGCAGGTTATCAGGATTTAAGTGAGTTTGAACATCGTGTTATAGTCGGTGTACAAGCAGTGGGGCACAGCATTTTTGAGGTAGTGATGAAGTGGGGATTTTCCCCTACGACCATTTCACAAGTGTACCGTGAATATCAGGAATTTAGTACAACATCAAATCTCCGACATCACTGCAGCCAGAAAAAGAGCCTACCCGTGATACATCTAGATACAACACTGACAGATGACACATATGTAAGCATCCTGTCTGATCACCTGCATCCATCTATGTTTGTTGTGCATTTTGACGGACTTGGGCAATTCCAGCAGGCCAATGTGACACCCCACACATCCAGAATTGCTACAGAGTGGCTCCAGGAACACTCTTCTGGTTTTAAATACTTCTGCTGACCACCAAACTCCCCAGACATGAACATTATTGAGCATATATGGGATGCCTTGCAACATGCTGTTCAGAAGAGATCTCCACCCCATTGTACTCTTATGGATTTATGGACATCTCTGCAGGATTCATGGTGTCAATTCCCTCCAGCACTACTTCAGACATTAGTTGCGTCCAAGCCATATCATGCTGTGGCACTTCCGTGCGCTTGGAAGGGCCCTACACAATATTAGGCAGGTGTACCTGTTTCTTTGGTTCTTCAGTGTACTATGTCTCTGATCAATAGTGAAATGTAACATTTTCATATTTTCTGAAACCAGTTTTGTGTTGTATTTTATAGCCTTTGAAAATGAAGGACTGTTGAAAAGCTTAAGGCAATTTTAGAAATAATAAAAAGTGTGGCCAAGACACCTGAAAGTTATTAACGTGCATCCAAATGGCGGCTTTGTCTCGTAGCATTTACATGGAAATTGCAGCTAACTGTGTGTGCATTTGAAACAGCACAAGTGGCCCAAAAAAACCTTTTCAACAGAATTTGACATTTTGCATATGGCCCAGAGCCATAGTGATACAGTGCAGTGGGTTTCCATAACAGGCCCTAAAAAGGTAAATGAGTTCCGTTCAGTAGTGGCTACCAGCCTCATTCTCTGCAAAACCAGGTAACTACAAGACATCATTTGTCGTGATAGACAGTTGAATCTCAACTTGACTTTTTGCTGAAATTTTTACATATCTGGCAGCAATCTTAGGTGCAAAGAAGAATATACTAATTAACCTTATTCATTGGTAAAGAATAAAAAGAAAATGCCATATACACATGCTATTCACATGCAACACTACAGCGAATTGGTAAATAAAAACCATGTGTATTCCTTAACAAATTGTTTCTAAAATATTTGTGGTTGACCTGTAGGTCATAATTGTAAACAGATGAGAGTTGAAAAACAGTCATCAATTATTTTTCTCAATGTATATGTTGTATTTCAATGTCAATTGTCTTTTCAATTAAAGGAGGCAGCTTGGGTGCACAAACAAGGTGATGTATCCTTATTATGTTACTGTAAATTAAAAAGATACTTCAGTGAAACATAAGAAAAGGTGCAAGCAATGAAGAGAGACATTAATAACTTTTAAATATATACTAGTATATACAGATATAACAATGGTGCAAACAACATTTTCATAAACAAATTCAAATATAAAGAAGGAAACTGCATTTTTAAAACTCTTCCACCTTGCATATAACTATTTTACTTGTCATTTCAATACAAAAATGAAATGAGTTCACATAAAGGTGAGAGAGATGATTTTTTCATGCCACTTACTGTCAAGTTTATTCAACCACACACTGTGTCTTGGTAATGATGGGACATCTATCTTATATACAACATTGGAGAAGGGGACCCAAACAGCATTCTTACTGGGCCACGATAGGAACTGTCATTCAACAGTAGACATGCAGTTGATCTCAACAGTAGACACGCAGTTAATCTCAACATCTTTAAATTCATGTGACACCTGGAAAATATGTCCTACATACCATATTTCATTGTATTTGAAAGCTGGTTGGTTGGTTGTTTGGGGAAGGAGACCAGACAGCGTGGTCATCGGTCTCATCGGATTACGGAAGGATGGGGAAGGAAGTCAGCCGTGCCCTTTCAGAGGAACCATCCCGGCATTTGCCTGGAGTGATTTAGGGAAATCACGGAAAACCTAAATCAGGATGGCCGGACGCGGGATTGAATCGTCGTCCTCCCGAATGCGAGTCCAGTGTGTAACCACGGCGCCACCTCGCTCGGTGTATTTGAAAGCCACATTCTGCCCGGCTTTCAGCTGTTCCCACAAAGCATTTTCATGAGCATCAATAGCAACAGTGCTCCAATTTGGATCTATTGGAAGTTCCTTCATTAGGAAGGTGTTAGTGGCAGTCACTAAAAATACATGGTATGATCAGGTTCCTGAAATGGTCCTCACTGTACTGTACCAGTGCTCTAAGAAACCTTCATATGATTTGATCTGTGAAGAAACAAAGAAAATATTAGCAACTGTATTGTGTGGAGTGCCCATGTGGACAGGGTAAATATTTTTCCAACGTAATGGAGTTCCTCACTCAGAAATGTAGAATTCAACTAACAGTGAACATATTCAAGTTATATCACTTGCTCCACTACTGTGGCATTGTCAGGGCAGCATCTACTGTTGGTCACAGAGTACATAGTAAGTGTACTAAGAAAATTTAAAGAGATCAGTGGTGTAACTGCTCTTCCAGATCACAGAAGTGGTCAAAAGATGCTACCTGACATTGTGAAACAAGACCTTGTGACATTTCAGGAAAACAATATTTTTTTGAGATTTCGTACAAGGCAGAAAAAACTTTGTGTCTCCCATGGTAAATAACAAGAAGATTCACAATCAGAAAAGACTTATTTCAGTTAATCTGAAAGGCTTGTGCACAAAATACACTATGAAATACAGAGTGTTAATATGTTTTTTTTGTTTCTTTGCAGGAGGTGAAATCATATAAGGTTTCTTGAAACACAGGTTTCACTAATAGTGCCTTTCTAATGAATAGACTTACAACCGATCCAGACGGCAGTACTGTTGCTATGGATGCTCATAAAAATGCTTTTCAGGAACAGTTGCAAGCCAGGCTTTCAAATACGATGAAACCTGGTATGTAGGAACATTTCCCAAGCACCACATCATTTATGAAACTGTTCTTTGCAGAATATTATATCTGTATATACTGGTCTATACTTAAAAAATTATTAATGTCTCTCTTCACTGCTTGCACCCTTTCTTATGTTTCACTACAGTATCTATTCAATTTACAGTAACAGAATAAGGATACATCACCTCGTTTCTGCATCCAAGCTGCCTACTTTAATTGAATAAACAATTGACAGTGAAATACAACATACACACTGAGAAAAGAAGTAATTGATAACTGTTTTTCAGCTCTCACCTGTTTGCAATTCTGGCCTACAGGGTCAACCACAAATATTTTAGGAACAATTTTTCAAGGAATACACATGGTTTTTATTTATCAGTTCCCTGTAGTGTTGAATGTGGGTGGCACGTGTATGGCATTTTCATTTTATGTTTCACCAATGAATAAGGTTAATTAGAATATTCTTCTTTGCACCTTGCATCTAAGATGCTACCAGATGTATAAAAGTTTCAGCAAAAAATCAAGTTGAGATTCAACTGTCTACATAACTCCTCCTCCTCCCACCCCCAGGACTTCGTAATTCACCAAATCTGACTTTTTTTATGAGGGAGAAGTATTTATGAGAAGGTAAGAACTACTAATTTCAATGGCAGATTCTTTCCATTGTTATTTATACTTAATACTAGGATGAAGAATTGCATTGCACCAGATGAGGTCTCTACTATTTCCCTAGGTAAAGTTATGACTTTTTTTAAAATCACAAATTTAGAGCACAGCATGGAAAAAGTGTGTTTTTCAACATTTTCACAAAAATATCCTACTTTTTATGTATTATGTCAGCTTAGTGGCCTACACATGAGATGCATAAAAAAGTTAGGTCTGTAGTATACCTCTTAAAATAGGGAAATTGGTACCTGGCTAATAACTGGGTACACAACCTTGAGTCTTCAAACCTTAATTTATCAAAAATGGTTAGAGTTAGGACAGTGCTATTTGGTAGTTTTACTATTAAAACATGAAGGTATCAATGAACAAAATACAGGGTGATTCAAAAAGAGTACCACAACTTTAAAAATGTGTATTTAATGAAAGAAACATAATATAACCTTCTGTTATACATCATTACAAAGAGTATTTAAAAAGGTTTTTTTTCACTCAAAAACAAGTTCAGAGATGTTCAATATGGCCCCCTCCAGACACTCGAGCAATATCAACCCGATACTCCAACTCGTTCCACACTCTCTGTAGCATATCAGGTGTAACAGTTTGGATAGCTACTGTTATTTCTCGTTTCAAATCATCAATGGTGGCTGGGAGAGGTGGCCGAAACACCATATCCTTAACATACCCCCATAAGAAAAAAATCGCAGGGGGTAAGATCAGGGCTTCTTGGAGGCCAGTGATGAAGTGCTCTGTCACGGGCTGCCTGGCAGCCGATCCATCGCCTCGGGTAGTTGACGTTCAGGTAGTTACGGACAGATAAGTGCCAATGTGGTGGCGCTCCATCCTGCTGAAATATGAATTGTTGTGCTTCTTGTTCGAGCTGAGGGAACAGCCAATCACAGAAATCGATTCTTTTAATCTTATCAGCTGCAGACAGTACCTGAACCAATTTCAGACGATAAGGTTTCATAACTAACCTTTTTCGTAGGACTCTCCATACAGTTGATTGTGGAATTTGCAGCTCTCTGCTAGCTCTGCGAGTCGATTTTCCTGGGCTGCGAACAAATGCTTGATGGATGCGTGCTACATTTTCATCACTCGTTCTCGGCCGTCCAGAACTTTTTGCTTTGCACAAACACCCATTCTCTGTAAACTGTTTATACCAACGTTTAATACACCACCTATCAGGAGGTTTAACACCATACTTCGTCCGAAATGCATGCTGAACAACTGTCGTCGAATCACTTCTGCCATACTCAATAACACAAAAAGCTTTCTATTGAGCGGTCGCCACCTTAGCATCAACTGACACTGACGCCTAGTCAGCAGCGCCTCAAGCGAACAAATGTACAACTAAATGAAACTTTATAGCTCCCTTAATTCGCCGACAGATAGTGCTTAGCTCTGCCTTTTGTCGTTGCAGAGTTTTAAATTCCTAAAGTTGTGGTATTCTTTTTGAATCACCCTGTATGACTAAATTGTGAAATGATCACCTTAGGATCCACCAAAATATCTGTGATTTTACATGGAATGAACCAGAGTTGGACATTCATTACATTATGAAGAGCACTCCATCAGTTTATCAGTACTTTGTATGCCATTGATACATGTCACACACATTTTGTGCCCTTGTTTGGACCAGACCTGAAGAAGGTGGTAGACTTTCAGGTCCACGTTGTCTTAAAGCCAACAGCAAGTCAGAGATTTTGCAAAGCTCTCCCAATTCAAATGCCCATTAACAATGAGGTTGCGACTGAACTAGACACATTAGAACAACGACAGGTTTAACCGACCAACTCATCTCATAAGCAAGTAGGTTCCACTGTTACTGGTGACTGGGATGCCTGCTGGCTCCCTTCAGCTGTGTGGATACAGTTTGCAAACTATCAACACTTGAAAGTAAGAGCTGATTTTCATTCCTTGCCTGATACACTTTTCTAGACTTTCAGGGCATGCACTTCTCTAAGATTGATTCAGTTGAAGCATGATTCTGGTTACCTCTTGGCAAAGACGCAAGGAAGATTTTAGGCTTACAACACATTGTTCGGACTGTATCAATATAACAGTTTACTTTTTGGTATGTATAGTGCCCTTGCCAAATTACATAGGTTTCTTGAAAAGGCTATTCCAGGGATTCCACATTGCATGAATTATTTTGACAATATTCTGGTCACTGGACACATAACAGAAGGACATTTGCTGCAATCCACACCTGGTTTTTGTGGCCCTTGCACTGAAAGGTCTTAAATGTGAATTTCTGATACATATTTTCTTTCAACCTGTGGTCACTTATCGAGGCGATATCCTCAATGAAGAGGCTGTTCACAACATGGCTGTACCTAAATCCATAAAGGACTTTCAAGTATTTCTAGGAAAAGTTAATTACTATGCTCCACTTATTCCCCAACCAGCAACCATTGTCCATCCACTAAATAACCTCCATTAAAATGGAGTCCCCTTTCATTTGTCAGAAGAATACCTTCTGGTGTTTTGGAAGTTAAAACTAGCCCTGCAATCAGCAAATTGCCTTGTGACCTACAAGCCTCACTTACTGTTCTTTTCACAACAGCTATATCCCCACGGCAGCATTGGGCCCATTCTCTCTCATACACTGAAGAATGATACAAGAGATCAATTACATTTACATTAAATATGCTTATTCCACCCCAAGAAAGTTACTGGCAGGTAAAAAAGAAATGTTGACCGTCATTTTTCCTATCCATAAATTACAAATCTAGTGAAATTTCCTGGCAGTTTAAAACTGTGTGCCAGACAGAGACTCGAACTCGGGACCTTTGCCTTCCACGGGCAAGTTCTCTACCATCTGAGCTACCCAAGCACGACTCACGCCCCGTCCTCACAGCTTTACTTCTGCCAGTACCTCGTCCCCTACCTTCCAAACTTTACAGAAACTCTCCTGAGAACCTTGCAGAACTAGCACTCCTGAAAGAAAGGATATTGTGGAGACATGGCTTAGCCACAGCCTGGGGGATGTTTCCAGAATGAGATTTTCACTCTGCAGTGGAGTGTACGCTGATATGATGATTAAAACTGTGTGCCGGACCGGAACTGGTTAATTCACATAAATGCCCAAGTGTAACAGTTTGTAGGGATGTGAAAGTAAATGATCACATAGGCTTAGTCACAGGTAAAGCAGGCAGCAGACTTTTGTTCCTTGGCACAATGCTAGGGAAATACAATCACTCTATAAAAGACTTACAAAACACTCATGTAGCTCATACCTGAATACTGCTGTGGGACATGTATGAAATAGGACTAACAAGGGATATTGGGGATATACAAAGAAGGTCAACAAGAATAGTCACAGCTTTGTTTGATCCGTGGGTGACTCACAGAGTACCAAAGGATCTGAAAAAGACAGATGCTTGAAGATAGATGAAAACTATCCCCAGAAAACCTATTGACAAAGTTTCATGAACCAGCTTCCAGTAAAGAATTTAGGAATATATGACAACCCCCTATGTATCACTCCTGTAGAGATTATGAGAACACGATTAGACTGATTACAGCACACACAGTTGTATTTAACCAATCATTTTGACTGTGCTCCAGGCCTGAATGGAATGGGAAGAAGCTGTAACTGGTGTACTGGGAAGTATTCTCTGCCATTCACTTAACAGAAATTTGAGAAGTATGCATCTACATGCAGATACAAAAACAAAATTCAGCTTATCAATGGCAGAAATGTAGTAGCCTCAACACAATGCTAGGTAACTTGTACAGAATGCAAATAGGACACTTTGGGATTCTTATAACAAGCCATTATTTCATAAACCAATTGTAAACTCGAAAAAGACAAAATAAAAGAAGAATTAAAAATAAATTATGATTTCATAAACTGTGTGCGTAGGCCTAAGTCAAAGCTGTTAGAGCTGAATATTGGCCAGCACCTATAATGAGATGAACATTCACAAACAGTACCAAATACAATACTACCTGCATTAAATTTATTGACATTAAAACCATGCTCAATTCACAATGTGCCTCACACCTTCCACCTATTAGCAGCTCTCTGCTACCATTAAAAATTGTCAGTAGCTCTCCTGCATGCACTGAGACAGCAGCACTCCCAAGAGAAGGGACACTGAAGGGAATGGCTTATCCAAAGCAATTCATTTGTTTCCAGAGTGAATATTTCACTTTGAAATGATGTATACACCAGTGCGAAGCTACCTTACATAAAACAGTACATGTACCACACCAGGACTTTAACCCATACACTCGACTTTGGAGAAGAATATCAAAAAGGAAGATTAGGGTATCACATTCTATGCAAGGCACCAAAAACCTGGGCAAGGATGGGAAAGGCTATTCATCATGCCCTTCTCAAAGGAACCATTTTGACATCTGTCTTAATTCAACGAAACCACAGAAAACCTAAAACTGGATGATAAAACAGGGATTTGGGCGCCACTCCTCCCAACTGTGAATCTATTGTCTTAACCAGTGCATCACCTTGCTAGGTTAAAATATCAAAGAATCAGGAATGACTCAGGGTATAAAGAAGCATATCTCAGAAACTAATCTGTAGGTTGCATTTACAATTATTAATTAATCTTATGAACTTTATTTGTGCTCAAGAGCGCCTATAAATGAAAACTATAATGAAAAATAATGTATAACATAAAAGCTATTTTTGTGAGAGACATAGCACCCTTGAGGAAGAAAAACAGAGTTTTCACTCTTACCTCAGTAGAAATCAATAATACTTGCTCCAATACATTCAGAAAAATATACATATCAGGTTAAATGTAGGTAAATAAAACTAGAAAATAATATTACAGCCTGTTTGGATCATGCTATCTTTCTTTAAAAAAAATCATACTGATGCTGTGCACCCCTCCCCCCGACACACACACAACCCCCAAATAAAATTCTAAAAAACTAGATTTCTGTAAACTATGTGTAACTGGCTGAAGAAAACAATTCAAAAGTGAATGGAATTAAAGATTCATAAAAGCTGTAAAAGCATTTTTGTAACTCTTTCTAAACTTACGCAAACACAAAGTTACACATCATATATAGGCCTACAGTATGTAGGTGTTGGGACCTTTGTGAACAAAATATTTGTTATGTTGGCAGTGAGTTTATGTGTACAGCTCTCTTTGCCTGTTATATGTATTCTCAGGTAACTCTGCTAGATGTTCTGTGCTGTATGCCTTGGTGTAGTATGCCTTTGTATAATGCTAGGAACACGTTAAATATAGTAGAATATATGTTCCTAAATAATGTTTCTCTGTCAACACTGTTTTACTGTTTAAATATACAATCTATGAGATTATGGGCCAAGGAAGAATGAACTGAATAAGTGTGATTAGAAAATGGTAGAAAACTTAACATTGTTTGTGAGCAGTTTATAATTTACGGTAATTATATTGCAACTGTACAAATGGCTTCTGTCCAGATGCCACAAATTGAGAAGCTCATGGATCCAGAGAATTAGGCAACTTCGAAGTCTGCAGTAGAAGCATATCAACAGTTGGACAAGAGAACTTATCACCACATGTTCAGATGAATGTAAAAATGTTGATGAATGTTTAAAAAAAAAAAAAAAATCATCCACACTACAAAATGTCTAAGAAATATCAGATTTGGCATTGCTGATAAAAGGATTGGTACCTTGTTACTAGATGGACAACCTGATACGTATTCCCCATTATAAAGGGCATAGAGTGTTCCGGGATACCAATTAAAGAAGACAGTGTGAAAGTACAGATATAACAAGACGTTCAGAATGTACAAGAATATCTTATCCAGGACAGGGAAACAGCTTTATATTCAAAATACAAAAAGAAGGAAAATATTTGATGTTATAAATGCCAAGGAATGGGACACTTTGCATCACAAAGCATGGAAAAACAAGTACACACAAACTGTTACAGAAGATAATGTACATTAGGTGAAGAATGTTGCTACAAATTTGCTTTCAGTGAGTGAAATAGCGAATAAGGGAAACAAGGTAATTTCTTATTTAAGTGTCGCAGAAATAATTGACCAGAATGGCAGTGTGATAACCACAGCAAGTAACGAAAAGGGTATTTTTTATTGAGATGTTTTCAACTTTGAAATAATTGTCCAGTTTATTCTGCAAAAGGTTTTTTATGGCACTGAAGACTCTGACATCTTAACAGGAAAAGTATGGCCTTTTTAAAAGTCATGGAAACACGGTAAATGATAGTAACAGTGGTAACATATCTTCTGATGTTTGTACACAAGGAAAGCAAGCCAAATTACCATTTTAAAAAAGTAAAAATAGATCTACTGAGCTTTTGCAGCCGTTACATACAGAAATTAGTGGGCCTATGGAACAAAAATCTGTAGGAGGCAGTTGTTGTTTCCTTACTTTGATTGATTTTTAAGACACACTCATGTTTATTTCCTTAGAACAAAGGACAAAGCGAGCAAAATACTTGCCAGTTTTCATGCCATAACTGAAAGACAGACCGATAAGAAGACACAATTACAGTGTGTTGTCTAAAAAGCTAAAATAGGTCATACAAATCACATTCCCTTGGATAGTTATAAGTTATGTATTAATTATTTATTTCTGATGAATAATTAAAAAAAAAAAAAGAGAACATTAAAACCCTTAACCAATTAATCAAGTACTAATCTACTTCAAACACTGGAATTTGTTCTCTGTTTCTTCATTTATTTTGGTGGATTTAACTTCTACATGGCTCTTCCAACTCCTGGATCCACCCTCAGCGTACCCGGTCAACAGCCATAGTCTGCTGGATTCCTTGAGCATCAGGCAGCACATCAGCAGTGTTTCCACTGTAGCCAAGTAATCCCACTCTTGGCTGTTACTTCTTAAAGTCCACACTTCCATGATCACTTGCACCAATGCAATATAGATTCTTGGGACAGTATTTCACATAGTGGTCACCAACCTCAGCGACCACGAAGCAAGGAGCATGTTAAAAGATGCAATATTACCAAAATGTTATTGGGCAGAAGCAGTATCAACTGTAGACTCTCTAAATAACAGACCGTCTACTAAAGCTGTACCAAACGAGGTTCCCCATGAAGTTTGGACTGGAAAGAAACCTAATCTTGATCATCTAAGAAGTTCTGGATGTATGGCCATGGCACAAAATCCCAAACATCTTAAAGAAAATGGGACTCTAAATCTGAAAAATGTATTTTTATTGGATACTGTGTATATTCCAAAGGTTACAGATTCATAAATTCTAAAAAGATAAGGTTAATAACTAGCAGAGAGGCAATCTGATGAAAACAAAACAAATGGTGAGAGAGTGTGTGTGAACATTAAGCTTGAAGATGATGACCAAGAACATGCAAAGGTACCTGAAGAAGTTGTTCAGGAACAAATAGATTTGTTCATTGACGATGAAATGGATAATCAGATCCAGAAAATTTAAACAGCAAAGGATGTAAATTCACAGTTTTCATCACACACAACAAATAAAATGGCTGCTCAAACATTCAATGATGAACCTCTTATACTTGAAGAACCCTTTCCAAGAATGAATGGGTTGATGCACCACCAGAAAAGAAACAATGATGAGTGAGATGGGTCTTTAGTATCAAAAACCCGAAAGATGCAATGCCAAATTTTAAAGCCCATTTAGTAGTTAAAGGCTGCTCTCGGATAGAGGGCATGGACTATAAAGAAACATTCTCAGCTGTAGTGAAATATGCTTTTTTAAGATATCTCCTGTCCTTTGCTGTAAAAGAAAATTGATTAATTCAGCACATGGATGAAAAGACTTCATATCTCAATGCAGAACTGGAGAAAAAAAATTCTGTGATTCAACAAGAGGAAGGTTTGAAAATTCCTCAAGAAAAGCATAAAATTTGGTGTCTGAAAAGGAGCAATTATGGTCTTAAACAGAGTGGATACTGCTGGAATCAGTGCTTACACAAAGCACTAACAAGAATTAACATGAGTCAGTCAGCAGCTGATTCTGGGGGTCTACAGAAGTGTCCGATTCCACCTGTCGCCTTAGACGGGCTGTTGTGGAGTGACATCACGATGGTGCAGAGTTTAGTTTGTGAGAGTGGCGTGTTTGTAGGTGTCGTTGTGATGTGATTGGTGGTGCTCTCTGGTGGTGTGTTTATGTGTTGTGGGTTAGGGCATGTTTATAGTTTAGTTTGCAAGTGTGGTTTGTTTTAGGTGGCGTATTGTTGCGGTCGGTGGTTCTCTCTTGTGGTGTTTATGGGTAGCGTGTTATGTGGTATATGGAGGTTCATTTGTGTGGTAGTATTACATGTGTGTGGTAACGGTGGTGACTGTGCTTCCAGCAGAATATTTTTCAGCGAGTTAACGATTTTGGTTTTGTTATGTTGACGTTATGATACTTTTTCTTCTGTTCATTGTGTGTGAATTTTGGTAAATTGCTTTGTTTATGTCTTTGGTAGGTATGGATATGACTGACAAGGTCAACAGTTTTCTGTTGTCGGCGATGATGGGGGACAGTGTGTTGTCTCTAACAAAATTTCTTCAGCTATTCCGCCTGTTGGCTGAAGTCATGAAGTGTTCACTGTGTCATGAAGAAATGAGGCTTACCAAAAGTTCCAGCATCTCAGACCAGGGACAGCTATAGGTGGAGATGTCTTAAGGATAACAGGTCAAGGGAAGTGTTCGATTCCAATTTTAATTTTCTAGGCTTTTTGTTTTTGTGGTAGGATTTAGTGCAGTGGTGGTGACATTTTTGGGATTTATAGTGAGGTATCGGTTGTTTCTGTTGACCTATATAGGTCAAGAGAAGGGATCGAGTCCAGTGGATTATGTGTGTAGTGGTATTTGGGAAGGTTGTGGTGTCTTGTTATTTTAGTGTTTTTTGTCATTTGGTGCAGTGGTGTGTGTTTATATTTAGTTTGTCCCCACCCAGAAAACCCCAGTTTCCCCCACTTGTCCCATTAGCTTCATTATATTTTTGGAGGAATAATTGTTTGGTGGTTTTTCAATCTATTTTCGTGTATGTTGTCATGTTTACGTGATGACGTCATAGAAGCAGTACGGGAGTTGTTGTGAATGGTCATTTCCGCCATACTGGTGACGTCATTGGTCAACTTCAATCTGAATTTGATATGCATCATTCAGATGAATCTTGGTATGAAGACCGTAAAAAGTGACAACGGAGAAGAACTATCAATTGACCAATCGATGTACACAAAGAGAATACTACAAAAATTTGTCATGAATAATTGCAAACACTTTCCACACCTATGGAACAAGATGTGAAGTTGTTAGTAGCAGAAGAAGATGAAATATGCAGAAAGGAAATACCTTGTTTGAAAGGAAGTGCCTTATTTAGAGTTAGTAGGAAGTCTTTTTATATTTGGCTCAAACTTCCAGGACAGATATTGCCTTTGCCACTGATACTGTGAGTAAATTTTGCGCAGACCTTAGAATGAGGCACTGGGTTGCAGTTGAAAAATATTTAGGTATTTAAAAGGAATTGTTGCTTACAAATTAAGGTCCTGTAAGGCAAGAAACTAGATTCTGGAATGTTAAAATGATGCAGACTGGGGAAATTAAATGCATAACAGACTCTCCATGTCAGGTAACTCTTTCATGTTGATGGGAGGATTAATATCCTGGTCTTGCAAGAAACAAAGAACAGTGGCTTTGATTTCTCTTGAGGCTGAATATATGGCATTGTCTTTCACCATACAAGAAGCACTATGCTTAATTACTCTTATAGCTGAAATGGAGCGACACACAATTATGGAACCAACCAACATATTTTGTGCCAACATGGGCACAATCAATTTAGCTCACAACCAAAGAGCAAGTGAGCAATCTAAGCACATTGATATTAGGCAGCATTTTATTAAGTACCTCCTAAAAAAGAGGAAATGTTTTCTGGTTTCTTGACCAAGCCTCTCAGTACAGATAAACTCCACAAACAATTAAAACTGAATGGCTTAACAACATAACATTCTGTGCATAGTGCTTTGAGATGGTGTAGTGCTCAATATTAGCACATAAAAATATTTGTTAAAGGGCAGGTGTTGGAATTTTGTGAACAAAATATTTCTTATGTTGGCAGTGGGTTTGGGTGTGCAGATCTCTTTGCCTGTTATTTGTATTCTTCGGTAACTATGCCAGATGTTCTGTGCTATATACCTTATAGTATGTCTTTGTATAACACATCAAATATAATAAAATATATGTTCCTAAATTGTGCTTCTCTGTCAACTGTGCAAATATACAATCCAACAGTATGCTATTACGTCACTTTCATATTTCATCAATTCTTGACTGGTCAGGCAATCACTCTGAGATTACTGTTCCCTCTTTCAACAGTTTTTGCAGATATGAGAAACAGACACAGAAACATTTGGGTGGTAAAACACAAACTGTCACAAGGAATAATAATAGATTTATGTCATGTAAAAATATCATCATCTTTTCCCTTGTGTTCGTATAACAAATACCACAATGATGTTAAAAGAGTAAGTTTACCATAAATGCTGACAGGAAACAAATATGAAAGAGAAATACATACATCTCTAGGGGAAATGAATTGCACTGAATTGGCTAGACCTATACTAACTTTCAGACGTATCACGAAAAATCATATAAGGGTTGGACAATTCGTGTGAATATGGTAAACCAGTCTTCATAAAGCAGTGAAACACGGTAAAGAGGGAGATGAATTTAACGCAGTGCGTGACGCTAATGTAGCATATGATTAAGACTCACCTCTCTCCATTCTGTGCTTCATACTGTGTTCAAAAAAGTCAAGCATCTCTTCAGTTAGCTGAAACTCGAATTTATAATCCTCCGTTTCTTCTGCTGTGCATTTATTTTCAGAATTGACAGCAACGGGAACTGTTGGCTTCGCCTTAGGCTTCCTTTTCACATCTTTCTGCGTCACTTTGTCTTTGTCCGAGCTACAGCTAGTCAACTGCACATTATTTTTATTGGAAGAAGATATTTTCGTTATGCAGTCCTTAAGAGCTCTATTTTCTGCCTGCAAAGCTATACATTTTGCCCTCCAATACGCTATATAATGTTTCCCCTGCCATTCAACCGCTCTCTGATAGCTCTGCCAAAACCAATCATTTTCGCAGTATTGACCGGTTTGAAGTAATCTACTTGCATTGTATCTCCTTTTAATTTCCATTCTGCGTTTCTTCAACTTTCTTTTCTGTTTTCTTGACTTGCATTTCTGTTTTGTCTTCCCCACAACACGGACTACTATTTCTGCTCCTGACATTTCTTCGTATTGTTGTCAGGTTTCTCAGCGATTTTTCAATACAATATATCGATATTTTCGCGCGCTCGACTACAGGTCGCTATGTTCGTTCAACGTCAAGACCTGCAATGTAACGTCAAAACTGACGCTGATTTGTTTTTATTCGTGGGTAAACAACCACTAAGATGGAAGACATGTCATCAGTAATTGGAGAAAAAGAAGAAAATCGCGTTGCATAACTTGCATTTCATTAGTAGTGCACAGGTTCTTCAAGAAATAAGAGTAAGTTATGCGTAATTATTTGTACTTTCCTGTATATCAAATAAGGGAAAATGTGTTCGATTTGTGTTCCTTCAATAAATTCTTCCTACTAAATGTTGCTGGAACAAGACAGTTCCGTCACCACTTGGATGGTTTCTACCAGCTGTAATATTTTCCCCATAATTCGTAAGTTATAGGGCTCTCCAATGTTTCTTTTGAGCGTAGCGTGTCAGTAGATGTTTGACACGAAGTTATGTCCCAAAAGAGTTTAATGTCAAAGGCGGAAAATAAGAGCCTTGGTGGCATGAATACGTTAGCGCAATACAGCTTATAGTGCTATAGTCACATGAACATGCAATTTGCTACTGTGAAACTACCGTAAAAGATGCTGGAACATATATTTATATCAGAAATGGGACACATTTTAAAGCTAGAGAATATCTGGTCACAATGAGTGTAAGTACAAAATTCGAACTGGTAGCCTTTGATTTAACATGGCTAGACATCCATAAAAGTTAACTATTCTAGGCATGTACTGCTCATCTAATTGTAATATGGAGTCTCAGCCCCCAAAATTAACATTTAATATGTGGAGATGTCAGCATAAACATATGCTTGATGAAATTAATAATAACCTTGTAAGTATTCTAAGCAGTTTTGGTAGAGCACAAATGGTGAAGTTCAGACATCAGAGTTCACCATCAGTCTTGGACAGGGTAAATTATTGATCCCTCTGATCATTACTGTCAGATAATAACATGAAAGACACACTTGATAAAACCCATGAAACTGCATGCCTACAGAAGGATCTTACCTGAGTGTAACATACTTTTTCTAGGACATTGGCAAATCAAACCTGGGATGCAGTGTATGTGGAGAACAATGTAGGTGTTAAGTTCGCTAAATTCTGTGGGTTGTTTAAATTGATTTTTGAAGCAACATTTACAATAGTAGCCACTTTTGCAGCAAAGGAAAATTGACAGATAATTGTGTTAGAGTGTCCTCCCAAACTCTTAAATATCTCAATGCTTAACATTATGAAAATGCAGAAAGTAAAAGCAAAGTAGTATGGGAGTAGGCCTAACCAAAATAAATACAACCTTCTGAACAAAGCACTGTTTGGTTTCCAGTGTAGGAGAACTATAATATGGCCATCACAATTGTGATACGTGACAGTTGTAATATCTCTTTATATTCGATGAATTATTCTGATATAATTCTACCCTTGAATGATGTTTACTAATTTTCTATCTTCATACTTGCAGAATCCATGCACAAAATAGTTTCATACAATAGCTATGCCATGAGCGCATAATTATTCTTTGTAGTACTCTCTCTGGTAGTTGTTAGAAAAAAAAAAGCTTCAGAGATTGTCTTCGTGCCGATTAGCCTGAGCTTGGTTGGAAGAATTGTAATCTGAATATTGAGATTTATGACAAAAGATAACTGAGACGAACTGTACGATTAAAAGGGAAATATATATGTATTGCTCCTTCATACAAAAGGTGTGTATTTGACATTTGAGAATTAATGATATTCATCGATATATTGCGTAGTTGTTAATCAGAAGGGAACTTCCGAAGGACTGGATACGAACCGGCATTTAATAATCCAAGAGCTCCATTACTTCTTCGGAAGGTTAAACTTCATCAAAGCCAAATATCCGCTTGATCTGAGGTTTCCCGACTGATTATACAACGCTCCCAAAATTACGAGGCATTTTATTTGTACAGATTAGCATACTGCCGCAAAGCACGAGCCTGCAGAGAAGAAGAATCATCGCCTGATTTCATTCTAACAAGTAAAATTTCAGAATCATTTTGAGTGACTGAGCTGTGACTGTGTTTCCTATCATGAATGATTGATTGCTCGAACGAATTGAGAACTACATAGATAGGAGGAAAAATTACACAGTTCTTGACAATGCAAGCTGTGTCACAGACATATTCTTAGACTTGCCCAAGGCTTTTGACACTTACCATAAAATACTGCTAAATGCACCAGAAGCACTAGATACAGTAAAAGTGAGGATCTTGTCTCACCTGAAAAATAGTGTGCAAACTGTAAAGAGAGTTCACACTTGTGCTGATGATAATTTTTAAGTAAAACAGCAGTCAGACAAGAAATATACAAATGTACGTTTTTCTCAGGGTAGTATATTGGGTCCATTTCTGTTCTTCATACGTGTTAGTGACATGAGAAAAACTCTCTTGTTAATGATAGCAACATCATAGTCACTTATAAAAGACCAAAATTCCTATTTGAGAAAGCAGATTAAATCCTGAAGCAGGTTTACAATTGGACAGTGTGTGATAAACTAACATAGAACATAAAGAAAGCAAATAGCATACAGTTAAGCATAAAAAGGGAAAAGAATTCATCATCATCATCATCATCATTTAAGACTGATTATGCCTTTCAGCGTTCAGTCTGGAGCATAGCCCCCTTATAAAATTCCTCCATGATCCCCTATTCAGTGCTACCATTGGTGCCTCTTCTGATGTTAAACCTATTACTTCAAAATCATTCTTAACCGAATCCAGGTACCTTCTCCTTGGTCTGCCCCGACTCCTCCTACCCTCTACTGCCGAACCCATGAGTCTCTTGGGTAACGTTGCTTCTCCCATGCGTGTAACATGACCCCACCATCTAAGCCTGTTTGCTCTGACTGCTACACCTATAGAGTTCATTCCCAGTTTTTCTTTGATTTCCTCATTGTGGACACCCTCCTGCCATTGTTCCCATCTACTAGTACCTGCAATCATCCTAGCTACTGTCATATCCATAACCTCAACCTTGTTGATAAGGTAACCTGAATCCACCCAGCTTTCGCTCCCATACAACAAAGTTGGTCGAAAGATTGAATGGTGCACAGATAACTTAGTCTTGTTACTGACTTCCTTCTTGCAGAAGAGAGTAGATCGTAGCTGAGCGCTCACTGCATTAGCTTTGCTACACCTCGCTTCCAGTTCTTTCACTATGTTGCCATCCTGTGAGAATATGCATCCTAAGTACTTGAAACCGTCCACCTGTTCTAACTTTGTTCCTCCTATTTGGCACTCAATCCGTTTATATTTCTTTCCCACTGTCATTACTTTCGTTTTGGAGATGCTAATCTTCATACCATAGTCCTTACATTTCTGATCTAGCTCTGAAATATTACTTTGCAAACTTTCAATCGAATCTGCCATCACAACTAAGTCATCCGCATATGCAAGACCGCTTATTTTGTGTTCACATATCTTAATCTCACCCAGCCAGCCTATTGTTTTCAACATATGATCCATAAATAATAACAACAGTGGAGACAGGTTGCAGCCTTGCCGTACCCCTGAAACTACTCTGAACCATGAACTCAATTTACCGTCAACTATAACTGCTGCCTGACTATCCATGTAAAGACCTTTAATTGCTTGCAAAAGTTTGCCTCCTATTCCATAATCTCGTAGAACAGACAATAACTTCCTCCTAGGAACCCGGTCATATGACTTTTCTAGATCTATAAAGCATAGATACAATTCCCTGTTCCACTCATAACACTTCTCCATTATTTGCCGTAAGCTAAAGATCTGGTCCTGACAACCTCTAAGAGGCCTAAACCCACACTAATTTTCATCCAATTGGTCCTCAACTAATACTCACACTTTCCTTTCAACAATACCTGAGAAGATTTTACCCACAACGCTGATTAAAGAGATACCTCTGTAGTTGTTACAATCTTTTCTGTTTCCATGTTTAAAGATTTGTGTGATTACTGCTTTTGTCCAGTCTGATGGAACCTGTCCCGACTCCCAGGCCATTTCAATTATCCTGTGTAGCCATTTAAGACTTGATATTCCACTGTATTTGATGAGTTCCGACTTAATTTCATCCACCCCAGCTGCTTTATTGCACTGCAATCTATTGACAATTTTCTCCGCTTCCTCAAATGTGATCCTATTTCCATCATCATTCCTATCCCATTCTACCTCAAAATCTGAAACATTACTGATCGTATTTTCACCTACATTGAGCAATGCTTCAAAATATTCCCTCCATCTGCCCAAGGCATCCACAGGATTCACCAGCAGTTTTCCTGACCTGTCCAAAATATGTCAGGAAAACTGCTGGTGAATCCTGTGGATGCCTTGGGCAGATGGAGGGAAGATTTTGAAGAGTTGCTCAATGTAGGTGAAAATACGATCAGTAATGTTTCAGATTTCGAGTTAGAATGGGATAGGAATGATGATGGAAATAGGATCACATTTGAGGAAGTGAAGAAAATGGTCAAAGAATTCTGTCACATTAATTATGGATGATAAATCTGTATATTGTGTAAAAATGAGAAGTTCTTACTGATGAGTATGTATTGTCTGCTAACACAAAATAACAAAATAAACACATGAATATACTGCAAACATAATTAAATCAGCATTTTATACTCATAGTGCTGTACTCTTGGGGTTCTGTCATACTGTTCCTATATGCACTAAATTCTTAGCTATGGGACTCTTTTCTGGATATCAAAGTCACAGAACAGCACACAGTTTTCAAGCTACAGAAGTTGACCATAAAAATAACAACTAAAAGGTCTAAAAAACACGTACAGTGTATCTTTGTCTTCCACTGGGTGCTGCAGTTGGTAACTGTGGAATGAACATGACAGATTGTCACAGTTTTGTGCTAAAATTTGTTGGCTTTGCCAAGTCGCAACCTAACCACAGCCTCAAGCTTCATTACAGGTCACTGACACCACATCCGGTTTTCTTCCCATTCTCCATATCGAGTACAAATTCAGTCAGCCACCTCCCATCATGCATCATGTAGTTGCCAACTCCAGACAGGCTATTCAAAGCAAATATAATCTGTTTGTAACTTCCACATAATAAATAAATAAATATCTTCAGCAACTACTACCATATACTGCCACTCAATTGGCTCAATTGGCAGTGACCAACTTCAACAAATTGCTAACATCAGCACACAACGCAAGAGCCGCAGACAGTTTAAGAGCACTCTAGCCCAGTATTCTAGAAAGTATCACACAAGCGTGTTGTAAGCATATCCTTTGTTAACTAGCTGCATACTCCCAGTTGTTGTTGTGGTTGTGGTTGTGGTCATCAGTCCAGATATTGGTTTGATGCAGCTCTCCTTGCTGCTCTAATCTGTTCAAGCTTTGTCATATCTCAGTACCAATTGCAACCTATATCCTTCTGAATCTGCTTAGTGTATTCATCTCTTGGTCTCCCTCTACATTCTTCTAGCAAGTTGTCCCACAAATTTCTCTTCTCCCCAATTCTATTCAGTACCTCCTCATTAGTTACATGATCTACCCATCTAATCTTCAGCATTCTTCTGTAGCACTACATTTTGAATGCTTCTGTTCTCAATGTTAACTAATTTCTCTTCTTCAGAAATGCTTTCCTTGCCATTGCCAGTCTACATTTTATATCTTCCCTTCTTTGACCATCATCAGTTATTTTGCTCCCCAAATAGCAAAACTCCTCTACTGTCTCTTTTCCTAATCTAATTTCCTTAGCATCACCTAATTTAATTCGACTACATTCCATTATCCTCCTTTTGCTTTTGTTGATGTTCATCTATTTCCTCTTTTCGAGACACTGTCCATTCCGTTCAACTACTCTTCCAGGTCGTTTGCTGTCTCTGACAGAATTACAATGTCATCGGCAAACGTCAAACTTTTTATTTCTTCTCCATGGATTTTAATTCATACCCCAAATTTTTCTTTTGTTTCCTTTACTGCTTGCTCAACATACAGATTGAATAACATTGGGGATAGGCTACAACCCTGTCTCACTACCTTCCCAACCACTGCTTCCCTTTCATGCCCCTTGACTCTTATAACTGCCATCTGGTGTCTGTACAAATTGTAAAAAGCCTTTCGCTCCCTGTATTTGACCCCTGCCATATTCAGAATTTGAAGGAGAGTATTCCAGTCAACATTGTCAAAAGCTTTCTCTAAGTCTACAAATGCTAGAAACATAGGTTTGCCTTTCCTTAATATATCTTCTAAGATAAGTCATAGGGTCAGTATTGCCTCATATGTTCCAACATTTCTATGGATTGTGAATTGATCTTCTCTGAGGTCGGCTTCTACTAGTTTTTCCATTCATCTGTAAAGAATTTGTGTTAGTATTTTGCAGCCGTGACTAATTAAACTCATAGTTCAGTAATTTTCACATCTGTCAACACTTGCTTTCTTTCGGGTTGGAATTATTATATTCTTCTTGAAGTCTGAGGGAATTTTGCCTGTCTCATACATCTTGCTTTACAGTTGGTAGAGTTTTGTCAGGGCTGGCTGTCCCAAGGCTATCAGTAGTTGTAATGGAATGTTGTCTACTCCCAGTGCTTTTTTCGACTTAGGTCTTTCAGTGCTCTGTCAAACTTTTCACACAGTATCATATCTCCCATTTCGTCTTCATCTACATCCTCTTCCATTTCCATAATATTGCCCTCGAGTACATCACCCTTGTATAGACCCTCTGTATACTCCTTCCACCTTTCTGCTTTCCCTTTGCTTAGTACTGGTTTTCTATCTGAGCTCTTGATATTCGTACAAGTGGTTCTTTTTTCTCCAAAGGTCTCTTTAATTTTCCAGTATCTATCTTACCCCTAGTGATATATGCCTCTACTTCATTAATTTGTCCTCTAGCCATCCCTGCTTAGCTGTTTTGCACTTCCTGTCAATCTCATTTTTGAGACGTTTGTATTCCTTTTTGCGTGCTTCACGTACTGCATTTTTATATTTTCTCCTTTCATCAATTAAATTCAGTATTTCTTCTGTTACCCAAGGATTTCTACTAGCCCTCGTCTTTTTACCTACTTGATCCTCTGCTGCCTTCATTATTTCATCTCTCAAAGCTACTCATTCTTCTTCTACAGTATTTCTTTCTCTCATTCTTGTGAATCATTCCCCAATGCTCTCCATGAAACTCCACCGAGCGTGGTGGCGTAGTGGTTAGCACACTGGACTCGCATTCGGGAGGCCGACGGTTCAATCCCGTCTCCGGCCATCCTTATTTAGGTTTTCCGTGATTTCCCTAAATCGCTTCAGGCAAATGCCGGGATGGTTCCTTTGAAAGGGCACGGCCGATTTCCTTCCCCATCCTTCCCTCACCCGAGCTTGCACTCCGTCTCTAATGACCTCGTTGTCGATGGGACGTTAAACACTAATCTCCTCTCCGTGAAACTCTCTATAACCTCTGGTTCTTTCAGTTTATCCAGGTCCCATCTCCTTAAAATCCCACCTTTTTGCACTTTCTTCAGTTTTAATCTACAGTTCATAACCAATAAATTGTGGTCAAAGTTCTCATCTGCCCCTGGAAATGTCTTACAATTAAAAACCTGGTTCCTAAATCTCTGTTATATAATCTATCTGAAACCTTCTAGTATCTCCAGGCCTCATCCATGTATACAACCTTCTTTCATGATTCTTGAGCCAAGTGTTAGTTCTGATTAAGTTATGCTCTGTGCAAAATTCTACCAGGTGGCTTCCTCTTTCATTCCTAACCCCCATTCCATATTCACCTACTACTTTTCCTTCTCTTCCCTTTCCTAGTATTGAATTCCAGTCACCCATGACAACTAAATTTTCATCTCCCTTCACTATCTGAATAATTTCTTTTATCTCATCATACATTTCATCAATCTCTTCATCATCCGCGGAGCTAGTTGGCATATAAACTTATACTACTGTGTTAGGCATGGACTTCATGTCTATCTTAGCTACAGTAATGCGTTCACTGAGCTGATTGTAGTAGCTTACCCACACTCCTATTTTTTTATTCATTATTAAACTTACACCTGCATTATCCCTATTTGATTTTGTATTTATAACCCTGTATTCACCTGACCAGAAGTCTTGTTCCTCCTACCATCAAACTTCAGTAATTCCCTCTATATCTAACTTTAACTTATCCATTTCCCTTTTTAAATTTTGTAACCTTCCTGCCTGATTAAGGGATCTGTCATTCCACGCTCCAATACATAGAACGCCAGTTTTCTTTCTCCTGATAATGACGCCGCCCTGAGTAGTCCCCGCCCAGACTCCGGAATATTTTACTCAAGAGGACAGCATCATAATTTAACCATACAGTAAAGCTGCATGCCCTCGAGCAAAATTACAGCTGTAGTTTCCCCTTGCTTTCAGTCGTTCGCAATACCATCACAGCAAGGCCATTTTGGTTGATGTTACAAGGCCAGATCACGCATTAGTCCGGACTGTTGCCCTGCAACTACTTAAAAACGCTGCTGCTGCTCTTCAGGAACCACATGTTTGTCTGGCCTCTCTACAGATACCCCTTCATTGTGGTTGCACCTACAGTATGGCTATCTGTATTGCTGAGGCACGCAAGCCTCCCCATCATCGGCAAGGTCCATGGTTCATGGGGTGGATTTTCCCAGTATCCTCCAAATAACACAAAGTCTGTCTCCTATTTTACCTATGATTGAGCCCATATGACCATTCTACATCAAATTCCCACAATCATCTAGGTATCTGTATGAGTTGTTAATGCTTTTTGAGTAAGGCAGATGACTCACCAATAAGCAGAAGTGCGCACACATTATGATGTTAGCAGTTCATTTTGGTAGCCAATGAGTGTTGCTGATTGTAATGACTTTGTAGCTGATTAAATTTATTTTCAATATGGAGAGTGGTTAGAAAACTATATGTGCTGATAGAATGACCTATATTGTAGCCCAAGTCCTGGATTAGTGTAAAATATGACAAATTGGTAGTGAGTTGGCGCAAACTAACGAAAGTAAATTGGCAATAAACCTGGATCTGCAGACTTGTAGCAAAGCCCAAGGCTGAGTTTGGGTTGGTATATTTTGGTTGTGACTTGGTGACACCAATGAATCTCAACACGATAATATGATTGCCATTATAAATTAATTTGTAATGTACATTCATCATTGCAATAACCTACTTGTATATCTTATTTCAAATTTTGCTGAAAATTCTGTGAAGTGATTAAGTTCCGACCCAATAGAACAAAATGCCAGCTATCTTTATTTACAAACCTTAGGAAATTATTAACAAGCATTTTGATTGACTATGAACAACCAACCCACTATTTGTTCTATTCAGTTCTTACCATTCTTCATAGAAGTTGCTACCAACATTAGCATGCAATGCAACAGCCACAGACCTCTAAGTGCACAAGTGCACTTTTACCAAATGTTGATTGCATTTATGAGACATACCAGAGAAAGCTGAATATGTACAAAAAATGATAGTATGAATGGTCATAGGTTTTTAGCCATAAGAGAGTGTCACAAACATGCTGAAATACGACAGTTGGCAGATGTTTGAGAATAGATGTCACATACAATAAAAATATAATTAGAAAGTCTTAAGAAATGGTATTAAGTGAGGAATCTAGGAATATACTCTGACTCCTACAATTGTTCCAGTAAGGACTAGAAGACAAGATTATACTTATTACATCACACGCAGAAATGGTGAAGCAGTCTTTCTTCCCAAGTTCCATAAGTGAATGGAATAGGAAGAAGCCCAAATACACTGTAAAGTGGCAAGTACCTTTCACTACTCTCTTGACAAAATGGATGTAAATGTATATTTAGATGTGAGGGTTGGTTTGGGTTGTTAGGGGGAGTCTCATCAGATTAGGGAAGGAAGTTGGACGTGCCCTTATCATAGGAACCGTCCTGGCATTTGCCTGGAGCGATTTAGGAAAATCACTGAAAACCTAAATCAGGATGACCGGACACGGGATTGAACCTTCATCCTCCGGAATGCGAGTCCAGTGTGCTAACCAGTGCATCACCTCACTCGGTACTTAGATGTGAGTTCAGTGGAATATTAGTGGATATTAACTTGCATTAGCTTGCAGTCTTTGCAGTGTTTTGAAGTAATATTGAGTGTACTTTGGAGTGGAGCTACCATCACTGTTTCTATCTCCACATCTCTAGACTTAGTGTTACTTTCAGGTGCCTCAGAATCTTTTATTGTGCTTTTAACTGTTAAAACAACGTAAATCCAAAACTTCATTCCTGTTTTTCAGTCCATTTTATTACTCTCCATGACTTCTGCAGTGGAGTCTTTTCCCTATAAGCAAGTCCAAATTAGCATTGAGATACTGACCTTTGAAACTATACAACAGCTCCAGACCCTTTGTCAAATCAGTTTTCATGGCTGTCTTCATGAAAATCTGAGAATTGTCTGTATGACACTTCTATTGTGACAGGTGGGAATATGAGCTTTCAGACAGTATTGTTTGTGCAGTAATTATCAATTTTTTATGTGCTTAACTGATTGGTAAATACAGGTTGTCTCCCTTATTTTATTTTAGCGTTATTTGAAACCATTCAATTGATAGTCCAGTTTTAATGCTAAACCACAAATCTTACATTGTATGAAAATGATTGATTGCTGATTGCTGTTCACTATATATGCACCTTATGTTTCAAGCAGTTAAAAAAATAACATTTTTACTATTTTTATTATTAGACTGCAAAGTTAGACAAAACAATTCTTGATTTATAAAACTGAACTGACCTTTAAAGTTCCTGAAAATCATTATTTGAACTTTCTTCTTATTCATCCTCTTTGTCATCATCATTGTCCTCTTCATATATAAGACAGTCTTTACTGTCAATGAGAGCGTTGTTTATGCCATACTTCTTGAAGGATTTAGTAATGATGTCTTCTCTTACTCTAGACCACAACTGTTTTATCCACTGACACATTCATTTGATTGTAGGTCGCTTTAAAGCTCCCTTCAGTGTGAAATCATGTTGGATTTCATCCATCATCCATTTGTGCCATTCCTCCCTCATGTACACTTTAAATGCTTTATTTATCAAGACATCAAGAGGTTGCAGTTGTGAAATAAGTCCTCCCTGAATAACAGCTAGCTCTGTATTTTGATGTCTCAATTTCTCTTTCACAGAATTTTTCAAATGATTACTAAACTGATCTAGCACAAGAAAAGAACTCTTCTTCAATAAAGCATCTTTCCTTCTCTCCCACTCTTTGTTAATCCACAATTTCCTACCACCCTCGTACATCCAATAATTGTCAGTTACCTGGCAGTATTTAGAAAGGTTTTGACATTATTTTGCACTTGAAAATGATAACTGGATTTAGTACCATCAGCACAACATGAAAGGACAACAGTGTAGTGCTTTTTTTATGTCCAATTTTTTTTTTAAAGTTATAGTTTTACCACCTTTCATGGCAACAGTTCTGTTACTCGGCACATCAAATGTCAGTGGAGTTTGCCCATATTTTCTATATTGCTTAGCTCCAGGCTGGTTTTCTTTCAAGGTTGAATAGCAAAGTGATGGAAAGATAATATTGTCTTTTCATACTCTTGTGGCATTTTCTGATATACTTTGGTTCTGTTTCACATGCTAGGTCTATGATGCTTCATAAACTTTAGCACTAACCAACTCTACCCTTAAAGTCTGTTAAGTTACAGTGTAGTGCTAGCTTAAAAATGTGTATTTGAATCACTTTTGTACTAATTCCAGTCCCATTTTGATGGTGTCCTTGAACCTATTTCAGTATGTTCTCTTCTAGTTTTGGTCAGTATGCATTCAGTCCTCTATTTTTTTCTTTTGGTGGAGGGCCGAAATGCCACTTGGCTGCTCTGTTTCTGTAGTAACACCGTTCACGTTTACGTCGAACTTCACTTAGCGTAGACCGGGACTGTGTCCTAGGCATGCCTGATGTTAACTGACTTGGCACGGCCCGTGCTTCCGGAGTTGTTGTTGTTGTTGTTGTTGTTGTTGTTATTGTTATTATGCCGGCAGAGGTCGCGTCCGAATTCTTGCGTGCCCTCTGGTGGACGGGACTCTACTTGCGGCAACTACCGTCCGTGATGCGCCACGCCAGTGTGCGCCTCCCGTGATCTTTCTGGTGGCTACTGCACTCCTCCTCCTTCGGGTGGTGAAGCCACTGTGATCCACTGCGTTGGAAGGTGGAGCGTCGGGCAGGAGCGATGACCTCCACATCCATTGGAAGGCCGGAGTCAAGGGGATCTGCCAACCCTCGAGCCGGAACCTTCAAATACGGCTGGAAGTGACCCACACGAAGAGGCCCCCGTCGTCCCACAACTGGAGCCTGGGACAGAACGGGCGACAAGCTGTCGAACTCCGGATCCTGTTCCACCTTGGGAGGGGCAAGACCCAGTGGCGGGGACGATGGGGAAGGGACGACCACAGGTGAACCAGCCTCCTGAGAAACCGGGCCTGCTAGGGGGGCCGGCTCTCGCTGGGGCATCTCAAATGATGGCGATGCCGGTGCTGGAGCTACTGGAGGCTGCCAAGGCTGAGAACCATCGCAGTGCGGCAGAGTCACAGCGGGGAGAGGAGGTAACGTCCCCTGCAAAACCAACACAGGTGCCGGCAGTGGGGAAGCCGGTGTCCGAGAGGTCGGAGGGTGGGTGCCCGAACGTGGACGTAGCTGATTTTGGTGACGACGTACCAC